>NC_138729.1:2379709-2473689 GCF_965113295.1 Leuciscus leuciscus | reverse complement strand
TAGGAAAGCAGTTTATCATGGCAATGTGTTGATTAAATTAGATGAATTAAATTAGCATACCATCGCATGGATGAGATGTCTTGAAGAATAAATGAGGGTGATATTAAATTGCATAAGCAGTACATTAGATTAATGCTTGATACATTAATTTACTCAGTCATTTGTTGTTATTTCTGAAAGCATATTGGCTTTGATGCGCTCTGATTCCCCTGGGCAATCCATCATTTATGCTCCCGTACAATAAACCCATAATGTAATGGCCACTACGACAGACAAACTCAATCTCCGTATGAACATAGCTTTACCATTAAAGGTGTAGCTCACGCAAAATAGAAATGCTGTCATCATATTGTCACCCATCATGTGATGCCAAACAACATGCTGTTATTGTTTCAACAACATCAGTTAGGCTTTGTGTGAAAAACAGGCCAAAATGGAAGATATTATTAGTGAGACACTCCACAACAGTAATCAAATCTCATTCTCAATGCCAACCTTCTCTTCTTATCGGATAAAAAAAAAAAAATCCACCCTGATTGAGCGCATACGTTTTGTATGCACATTTCAGGAATTTATGCATTTTTTTAATGTTTTATTATGCAATTAGCATAAAAATAGATGGCTGGAAACTGTATAAGTTTTTGAGCTATGACATGTGAGTTTCTGCACTAATTTAACAGGTTTGTTCAAATTTAACAGAGACTGAGACCTGGCTCGGATCTAATCCATCCTCACTCTTTGCACCAACCTCTCTTCGGAGCGCCGCAAGTATCATTTAATTAACTGTCTGCCCTTCTGGCTGGATGTTTCGTTTAATGAAGCAATTTTTCTCAGTGCGCCTCAATGTTCCAAACAATTCAAAGTGGACGACTAATATCATACAGCATTCTATTCGCTTGTTTATTTTGGTTCGTTTTTCTCACAGTAAAATAGATGTCTTAAGGTAATAAAACTTGCTCTGGCTTTAATTGGTTTTTGCTTAATTCCTCAAGACCAATTTATAATTCATTATCTTCCAATTTACGCAACATATGTGGGGTGCATTCTGGGTTAATTGCTATTTAATAGAGAATATCTGCAAAAAAAAAAATATATATATATATATAACGTGCTTATGCATCAAAGAAATTGGCAATATGTGCATTGATCCGGTCATTATTAATACGTGATGTCTGAATGTATTCAACTGTGTTTGAAGGGAATGGCTGAGATTAAAAAGACTGCTTGAAAAGTTGAGGATCTTTTATGCTGGTATTTGATGTTCTCCATTGCTTTGTTGAAAAGGGCATCAGTCATATATCTGGGCTTATCGTTTTCAAAGTTCTCTCATGAAGAGCAAATCTTTACGCCGGCCCTGTTGGAATTACTTTCTATTGCTCCCTCCAGGGACACTTTAGGCTACATATCTATGGCCTTAAAAGGAACAAGTTTAAATGTCACAAAGCATCCGAGTTCAAATCACAGCGTTCGATCCAGATCCAGGTTTATTTAGTGTATGCTATTTTTGCAATTCACACAATTGAAAAGTGCAAGTGCATCGGCAACACTTGACTCATTAATACTAACACTTTATTTTATTCGCTTGTACTCTATATCTTTATTTATTTATTTATTTATATAAGTACACTTACATATTGTTGTCCTATTGTTAGTTTAACTGCTTCTATTGCTCTCCTCATTTGTAAGTCGCTTTGGATAAAAGCGTCTGCTAAATGATTAAATGTAATGTTATTTTTATTACTACGAAGCTGCTTTCACACAATCTATATTGCATAATGCACTATGTAAATAAATGTTTAAAAGTTATAAGCCAACAAACAGTGGTATTTTCTTAAATGAAATTGGGTAACAGTTTCTATGAAGCCTGTATTTATAATTGATTTTATTGATATATATATATAATGCATTATAATACATGCATAATTCCTTATAAAGAACCTTATGGTATGTTGTATCTGATATACAACAGATAAATAATCTGATAAATAATCATAACAACAGTTCCAATACAATATAATACTTATCTATTTGTGGTTATACCTTTTAAGAGTACAATGCATTATGACACCAGATGAAGCCTGTATTTATAATGTATCATAAGGGAATACTTAATGCATTATAATGCATGCATAATACCTTATAAACAACCTTATATTGAGTAGGTATTATTACTGTAGTTACGGTTATTCATGAGATGATACAATACATTATAAGGTTGTCTATGGCATTATGCGTCCATTATAATGCATTATGAATACAGACATCATCTGGTGTTATGATGCATTGCACTCTTAAAAGTTATAACCACAAATAGTTAAGTGTTATTACTGTTGTTATGATTATTAATGAGATGATATAACACATTATAAGGTTGTTTATAAGGCATTGTGCATGCATTATAATGCATTAAGAATACCCTTATGATGCATAATAAATGCAGGCTATTATGCATTGTACTCTTAAAAGTTATAACCACAAATGCATTATAATGCATTAAGAATACCCTTATGATGCATAATAAATGCAGGCTTCATCTGGTTTTATAATGCATTACACTCTTAAAAGTTCTAACCACAAACAGGTAAGTATTATAATGCGTTGTAACTGTTGTTATGAATCCAGACAGATGCCCAGGCGGCCAGTTAATAAATCTGCTGTTATCCGTAAGGTGTGCGATTCTGCCGTTTAGCTCCTCAAAGACAAACGACAGTAATTTGCTGCGGTCAGAGAAATCCTGACTGACACGCGACCCAGATGCGACATGAACACACGGACGGCGTAATTTATGCCTGCTTTCTGTCTGTGTTCTCAGGGGTTCAGACCCTGGTCAGTGCGTGATGTCCTCCCTGTCACAGTGTTCTCCTGCATCAACCTACAGGCCGTGACAGGTAATCCACAGGGAGAACGCGCCGAGAAAAAGCTTCCCTGTTACACCGCCAACTTTAGAATATTCGCAGTCTGTGTCAAACCAGTTCACCTCCAGAGCCGAGGCGTCTTTCAAAGCAGACTTTAGTCTTGTCGAGTCTTGAATGGAGGCCCATAAATTGTACTTAACTATTGGTGACTGGCTATTCCCTTCAATGGCACTGCAGCGACAATCCTTATACATTTACCTGTCCTTGACAGCAAATTAATATTTATCTCTGGCCTGCGCGAGTGATGATTTATGTTGTTTTTCTGAGGGTGACCTAAAAATAGCTGAGAAAATACATGTCGGCCTTGGTTTTTACTCGAGCCGTTTTCTTGCTAATAGCTTCACGGAGCCACAAAATGCTCCACTTACAGTAGATGCACACGCAATCTTCATATAGGGTCATGAAAAAGCAGATATTCCTCTTTCAGACGGTTAGACGGAGAGAGGCGGGTATGCAAACATTTAACAGAACAAGGACTTCTCACTTCAGAGGGAAACGGGGCTAATGAGATGCTTGTTAGCTGATTTATTTGCTCAGGATGAGGGAGGCAAAGGTCTTACAGGACACCTACATCAAGTGTGAGGGGAAAAACTGCAGTAATGGGCGTTTGATCACAGATTATTTTCAGAGAGAAGTACCAATACCAAATACCAATATCGGAAATACAGCAAAAAATCGTTTTCTATGTAATTATGTATATGTAATCTATCTGTGTGATGCAAAGCTGAAAATCAACATAATTTCTCCAGTGTCACATGATCCTTCAGAAACATGCTGATTTGCTGCTCACGAAGCATTACTTATTATATACTGAGGAAAGGCTTTATGTTCTAGTAAACCTGAGTACTTCGATTTAAATGGTTTAGGTGAGTTTAATTAGTAATTAGGGGTTTCATATTCATATTGCACAAAAACAGCAGGAATGACTCAGCATTTGTGCATTGTATGCGTTTGCTTTGCATGTCAAGGGTTAAAATCCTTTCAGAGCATTTTAAAGAAACATATACATATGTGGCAAGAAGTTGAAGGTCTCCAGAGGTTTTTGATTTGGAGGAAATCTTTTGGTGAAACATGTTGATTCCATTAAACTTCATGCTTTCACAATTTTTCAATTAAAGTGGCTGAAATGAGAACCACCGAACATCACCTTGAGTCACGTTGAGTCTCTGTATAGCTAGACAGTGTGTTTCCTTGAAACTTCTATGGGAATTAAACTTCTTCATAACTTCTGAGCTCTTAGAAAATGCTTTCAACAGAAGAAATTCTCGTAATCATTACATTGTGTATTTCCATCACACGTGCAATTTTCAGAAATAACCAAAAAGCTTTTAAAAACGGTGCCTGTTCATGCTGTAAATTGTGGCTCGTGTTCTGATTCTGAAATTGTTTGCAATATCAGGCATGTCCAAATGTCTAATATGCAAAAAGAAGAGAAAAGACATTACGTGTGTGGGGAGTTTTGTTGTCCGCAAAGAGGTTTAACGTTCATACTTCTTGTTTCCACACGAGCATTCCCTAAACCAGCATTACTCTTCTAAAACACCACATTTTGTTCAAATTCAAGTTCAAATGGGAGGACGCTAACAAGACGCTAAAGTCCACAGCCGCTAGTGTCTGTCGCTTCACACTCTGAGCTCACTGACCAAACAAACCAAGAGATGGTGGATGAAGCACGGAAAATACACTTTTAAATCATATTCAGTACACAAGAGTATCAATAAAAGTGGGCTGATTGGTGTGGTAAAACTATGAATTTGACATTATTACAGAGCACACTTTTAAAAGTTTGTTAAGAAACATTGTCATGTCATGCACTCTCTTTAAGAGCACTTAAGTGGACTTCTGTTTAATTCATATCATGTTATCTGTAAGTACGGTTTTTGTCTTGCAAGATTTGAAGCACACTACAAGTGCACATTCAATACAATTTGTCATGCAACTAAACAGTAGATATACTATTATTTCCTTCCTTTGTGAATAATCAATCAAGAGGTAATTATTGAAGAGGACCTATTATGTCCTTTTATAAAGTCTTGAGTTTGCCATCTACTAGAACAGAATGAATGTTGATTATGTTCCTCATATTCTCCATTGTTGCGGCTCCTCTCTTCCCAGTCTGTCAGTAACACTCTGTTTACTTCCTGTCTCTATGAAGCCCCGCCTTCTGAAAAGCACACTGTGCTCTGATTGGTCGGCTGGAGCAGTGTGTTGTGATTGGTCGAGCGCTTCGAGTGTGTTTGGGAAATGTCCCGACCCTTTCCATAACCACCAGTTTAACACACTACTAACTAACTCAACCAGGCCCCGCCCCTTTATTCTGCGTATGAATTATTATAATGAGGAATATTGTGACGTGTTCGTTCCCGGGAGAAACTCAAGACTACAATGGAGGCGTTTCAGGAGTTCAGAAACACTGATATAGAGAAGAACTCCCGCTGGAGGGACTTTGTGCTTTTGAACTTTGCAGAGCTTCAAACAGCAACATTGCACACTAATGAAAGATGAACATGAATATCACGCATGGCGTTAGTTCAGGCAGGCCACGTCAGCCAAGTTCACATCAGCTGATAGCCAGCGTCCAATCCAGTGTGGACATCTATCACAGCAGCACATATACACTCTAAACTCCAACCCCAACTCCACCCAACCGAACCTTTAATCATTCTGTCTTTTTTTTTCATACATTGCAAGCTTTTATCATGTATTTGTATTTTCACAACTCATGTAATTGAGAATTGTAATATGTATGCATTTACTGGTTCTGTTCTGTACCCCAGGCGGGTTTGACTTGCTGCTCTCCCCGCTCTGTCCAGGCACAGCGGCACGGACAGGACAGGCGTAGGAGTTTTGCCCAGAACAGAACCATATCGCCAATACTAACTGTATGCTAGAATTGTAATACATTTATATACTTGGCAAAGTGGTCCTGACTGAAAAAAAGCATAATAGATCCTCTTTAAGGCAACGTGTTTGAACGTGCTTATATATATATATGTATATGTATGTTCTGGTCAGGTTCAAGCACGTTGCCTATATATATATATTTTTTTTTATTATTATTATTTATATATATATATATAGAAATACTTTGAAAAGTGCAGGAATTCCCCAGCTAATCAAGAATCTGAAGTCAATGCATTTGGTCAAAATACTTTTTAAATGAACTATGCTTTTGAGGCAACGGTTTTGGAGCTTGCAAACTGGTGTCTTTTCAAGATGATGTATAGCCAGGCTGCCAACTGAGGAACAATATGAAGCATTCTAGATATACTAAAAGGGACATTTCCACCTTCACATAACAAAACACAATTCCATAATTCCACTTTCCGTCTGAACACAAGTCTTATTTTGAATGAAATGACGGTGGCGTGGATTATAAAGACAGAACGAGGGTCGCTGTCGCTGCCTGAGGCCTATCCGTGTGGTTGCTCTCAAGTTTGAATTTACAGCTGGTGGCGTTGGAAAATAATGAAATTGTCTGTCTGCACTGGAGAGGGATTCAGCGTCTGTGCCCAGCTGGAACGAAATTACCCAGCGAAGGGCAAATGCCATTTAATTTGCAAATGAGAAGATAAGTGTATTTATCAAGTCCCTCTTTTTGAGGCAATGCGAGAACATTTGTTTTGTTTTTTTTTGTGCCGCAGTGAAAAAGGCAGATGGAGCTTTTGAAATGGCCAGTGAACAGAAGGCTCGTTGTGGACATTCGAGATTTCAAATCCATCTTGAAATCTTGACACATTTCAACTTTCAAACATGCATGTCAAGATATGTCGCATCAGGATGGACTTGGACGTCAATGAAACTAAATGGTTTTGGCTCTCGAAACAAATGTAATGCGGCAAGAGTTTATGTTTTGAGAGCTGCACAATTTTCAATGAATAAAGACTTTTGTATTTTCATACTGTTAGTCACACAAAGCTGTCGTATGACTTCAGAACCCTTGTGAAGAAGAAGTACATTAGCACACTTTTTAAAAGACTACCTATTACAGTAATAATACATTTTAAAAGAATGTAATGTTTTCTGAGACTTAATTGCATGTTGTGTTCAATTAAATGAAAAAATATATAGTTTATATTTATATTAAATGCAATTAGCTGAGCATTAGAGTGTCTTTTGACCCACTTACTGTTATGTCTGTTATGTCTTTGACCCATAATTACTTCTTTTAATTATGAAATACGGTTAAAGTTACTGATGAATGTACTGACAATAATTTACAAATAAAAATATGATTAAAACTAAAATATGCTTTAATGTCATTTAAAACTTGTATGTCATATGTTTAAATATATTTTTAATTACACAATTGCAGTGATGAAGTTGGAATTAAAATATGCCGTTTTCCACTGTTAGTCAACACATCAAAATAAGTGTAGCTCTTTAAAACACGACAAAATATTATAACAACATAATGATTTAAAATGTATTCTAAACAAAACTTTTAATTTGACATTATTACAAAGTGCACTTTTTAATAGTGTGTTTAGAAACATTAGTCACAAAAGTGTCTTTTCTTCCCCATTTGTGCCGTATTTCAGAGTGAAACGCTTCAGGAACAAATGTGGGCGGGGCTTGATTTTGTCCATGGAGAATTGATTGGCTGGTTGTGGTTTGCTATTGGTGGATCTCATGTGAGTGACAGGTTGCCCCGCCCTCGTCATCAGAGAAGAGAAGAGCACAGGGATCAGAATGACACAAGAGTGAGTAAAAAAATGCTTTTCTTGGAACTTCCTTTAACATAATCATGTGAAATTAAACCAATTAATCAAAAATCTTCACCAAAACTGCCTCAAACTGTTAGGCGTCCTTTGAAATCGTCATGTTTTATGCATAATAAAAATGTGGTCGTATTGTGGATTTAGTGAATGTCAGGATGAGTTTCTAACCTCAGACACGAGTTTGACTGCATGAAAGCATTACATTTCTTTTCTTTCTTTCTCTTGGATTAAATACATCAAAGACCTCCTGATGCTTCACGAGAGCGCTCACTGTCTCTAATGCACATCCATGTGTTGTACATGATAAGAGCTCTTTTAGAGACAGTAACTACTTTTTCCCCTCACAATACGATTACTGTCACAAGAAACTGTGAGACAGAGAGAGAGAGAGAGAGAGAGAGATAGAGAGAGAGAGAGAGAGAGAGAGAGAGAGAGAGAGAGAGAGAGAGAGAGAGAGAGAGAGAGAGAGAGAGAGAGAGAGACACACTTCCCGTTCTGGTGGCTTGGAGAGTTAGTTTTGTTGTTGTTCTTTTCCACACATTACGCCTGTTTCCTCCAAATGCAATTACTCTGTTTAATTAGCTCCATATTTCTCTGACTGCTAATGTTGACTTGCAACACTCTGTGAAATCTCTCTGTCTCAAGCATCACCAAAACGGGCTGCTGTTACAAACATAACTTATGCTAATGAGAATCCAATTAGTCATTGTGCTGGAGTTTTTCTTTTGGATCTTCACATTGGTTATACACTGTCACATATTCAGGTATTTCAACAATACAAGTCAAATTTCTGAGACGTTCAGCACCTGCTGAGATTACCAATCACACTAGAGAAGTACTATAGTATTGTCATGGATTATATAAGTTTGCCATTCACTGAAAAATATGACAAGACATGCAGAGCTTTATTGACTGATGATCTGAAAATAAGGTAACTATTAAAAATAACAGCAGTTTTCCATATTTTGGGGAACACTATTACTTAAAAATACCATAACTTAATGAGAATCATTATATTGAAATTGTTAAAATACAATTTAGAATGGACTTGGTCAACTTTTTGAAAGAGTAAATACATGTCTACTTCATTAACCTGTAAAATGTGTCGACATTAAGTGTAAATGGAATATTAAAATAACAACGACTAATTGTTTATTTACACCAAGTGCAAATCGCCCGTCATTTTGGCAGAGGCTATTTACAGTGACTCCGCCCACCATTGTCTGATTGAGCCAAATGACAAAAGAAACCTGTCTGATAACAGAAACAGTGGCGTTTTGACGTGATTGACCGAGTTCAAATCCGACTTTTACTCATTTGTCTCCCTTTTCCATCGCATATCAGCTCGGGAGGCATTCATTTTACATAAAAAATATGAAAATATTCGAAAAGTGGAAATAAAGTGCCTAATTTATCAGTGGGAATGATGTGTTTAATGGGTAGGGGTAGGTACGGATTGTAATGAAAATTATTGTAATGAAAAATAAAGTGCCTAATTTATCAGTGGGAATGATTGTTTTTTTTTCATTACAATCATTACAGTTTTTATGTAAAATTTATTTCCACTTTTCGAATATTTTTCGAAATATTTTTTCGAATATTTTCATAGTTTTTATGTAAAATGAATGCCTCCCGAGCTGATATGCGATGGAAAAGGGAGACAAATGAGTAAAAGTCGGATTTGAACTCGGTCAATCACGTCAATGTATTTTATCACCATGTCCCTTTAGGGCTTCCATAGTTAGGGGTTGGTGAGGGCTTAAGGGACATGGACAAGTAATGTCCCTATGAGACAGCAACAATTTATGATTTTAACAAATATCACCATATACACTGAATATGTTATTATTACACACTATTTTGTATGAAGTACTACACTACACTGAGATGCAAAGATGATCTGCCACTATTTGCAAAAGTATATAGCAGCACCATGTCACCCTGTAGCCCAAGACTGGTTGCTCACTGAAGCTAAGCAGGGCTGAGCCTGGTTAGTACCTGGATGGGAGACCTCCTGAGAAAAACAGGTTGCTGCTGGAAGAGGTGTTAGTTGAGGCCAGCAGGGGGTGCTCACCCTGTGGTCTGTGTGGGTCCTAACGCCCCAGTATAGTGATGGGGACACTATACTGTCAAAGAGCACCGTCCTTCAGATGAGACGTTAAACCGAGGTCCTCACTCTCTGTGGTCATTAAAAAAAATCCCCGGCATCCTGGCCAAATTTGCCCCTTGGCCTCTGTCCATCATGGCCTCCTAATCATCCCCATATACTGATTGGCTTCATCACTGTCTCCTCTCCACCAGTAAGCTGGTGTGTGGTGAGCGTTCTGGCGCAATATGGCTGCCGTCGCATCATCCAAGTGGATGCTGCACATTGGTGGTGGTTGAGGAGATTCCCCACTTCTATGACTTCCCCTCCTCATTTCAGAACACCACTGACATGTTGATTTCGTGATATTTGTGAACTAGACTATACAACTGGGTTTCAGATTTGAATAAAAGTTTTTTTGGGACACATTTGTGTTTGTGTCGCTCTGGCCTGTCGTCTGTGTGATCTGACAGCGATTAATGCGTTTAGGGTCACGGCGGTTCGGGGGTTCAATCTACGAACTGTGTCACGGTCTTGTTGAAATACATTATTTCATGTATAAGGCCAAAGGAGAGCTTCAAAACTTTGCTTTCTGACACAGCATGACTTGATTAAAGCTGGTCAGGAGTGCCGCAGCATACAAGATTAATGCAGTGGGTGGTTTTTCCATGCAGAATAATCAATAATTTATATGGCTGTATATTAAGTGCTTTTCAATAGGCAGTGAAGTATGGATTCCTAGATCAGGGACATCTCTGATATATAAAAGTTTTAAATAAGCATACAGTAAAACTCCTGAATAAATCATTGCCAACTAAAGTTTGAACAGTGCTTGTTAATTTTGACAGTTGCATGCCAGAGCTCCAATTATTATTGTTTGCTCAACTTTATGCTTGAAACAGTCTGAAAAAAGTTTAAATTTCTAGTTCTGTATTTTATTAAACCTCATTACACAGGTTCATGTTTTTAAGGAAACCGTGATACCATTGAACATTTTTCAATTAAATGTGTCCTTGCTGCATGAAAGTATTAATTTAATTTATTTGAAGGTGTCCTTGTTACAGTGTAATTACTCATTAAGTACTGAGTAGTGTTAATTAGGAATAGCTGCATGTAATTTATAGCTATTCTATATCATGCAACAAGGACACAGTAAAATAACAATACTTACTTAGCCCAAACTTTTCAATGTTAGTGTATCACGGTTTCCCAAAGAAATATGAAGCAGAACTTTGTCTTCCAACACTGGAAATAATCAGAAATGTTTCTGGGTTTTGGTGGGAAATATTAAATCATATTTCACAAATATTCTAAGGCAAGAGGATTATTTAAGATGAATGCAGCGAGTGGATGGGCTTATTAAAATGTCTCCAGCACAAACCCTGGCCTCAAGCATCCCATCCATTTAAAATGATTACTGAAATTTCTTATCGCAGAGTCCTACAGAATAAACATTGACTCGTTTGTTAAACGCGTGATGAAATATGTAACGACGAGACGTTTCGCCCCTATTATGACTTTCCCAATTCTTTGGATGTTTACTCACACTTCTCTCGATCTTTTTAAGATCCTGGAAGGCAAACGGGTAAAAGATGTTTTACTGTCATTATGAAAGGAATCACAAAGTGAAATGGATGAGTCTGCGCTCTTGCTCCGGGCGAGATTGTAAATGGATGACCCGTGAGCTCTTGACAGCACCAGTTTACTCCGTTCACGATGGCGAACTGCTCGAGTCATGAAACCATTAACCATGAGCTTGTACAGAGTCTGAGAAAGTGAATGCATGAAATGAAACACTTTCTATTTTATTCACACGGAGAAAGGGCTGTGCATGGATCAACACCCTTGTTGATCCTGAAACTGCATTAGATTTGTTGGATCATGGTTATGCTGTAAGACCGGGCTGGTCACCATTCATAACATCTCACAAACTGGGCAGTGAACTGTAAACAAACATGAACATTCAGCATCATGACCTTCAGACACCAGAAGTCAGTCAGTAGAAGAGAAGCATCTTTCCCTCTTCAACCTCCTGGCAGTGAAAGGTTGATGTTTTTAAAGGTTTGCTGTGTGTTCGGCCTCATCCATCTTCCCTTCTATCCAAACCGATGCCAAGAGAAAGATGGCGTTCCTTGCATTTGAAGATTAATTGAATTTGTGAATTTCCAACCCGTTCTCACAGCAATTCCAACTAATTCATACGACCTCACTCATACGAAGTCGTACGATGTTTGCTAAATCGTACATATTTTACGAGTTGCCCAATTCGTATGAATTTGTACGAATTACCTAACCCTGACCCCACCCATTACCCCGCCCCTTACCCCGCCCCTTACCCCGCCCCTTACCCCACCCCTTACCCCATTTCTAAAACTTTTACATTATGAATATGATCATCAGGTTTTGCTCATGTGGCTCCAGTGATGCGTCATGAAAGTTTAATGCAGACTTATCAATTCTGTAAAATTCTGTGTAAATGTAAATTTTCGGCTTGAAAATTCTTACACGAACAATGTGAAATAAAAGTCTCAGACTTTGGACCCGTGTGTGTGTGTGTGTGTGTGGGGGGGGGGGGGGGGGGGGTGTGTGTGTGTGAGACAGTGTGAGAGTATGTTAGTGTGTGTATATGTGTGAGCGTGTGTGTGTGTGTGTGTGTGTGCGTGTTTGCGTGTGTGTGTTTGCGTGTGTGCGTGTGTGTGTTTGCGTGTGTGTGTTTGCGTGTGTGTTATGGTGGAGCAGCTCTCAGTCACTGGATTATTAATCATGGAGGAAAACTGAATAATACACTACATGGCCTGATGCTCTTTTTTTGCAGGTAACAAACATTATATTTTGCATTTGCTTCAATATCACTTATGAACTCATATGCATGTGATTCAAAAATCACAATAATATGACGTCTTGTGAATTTAGTATTATCTGAGTAAAATGGGATCTGTTTCCCCTTATAAGCTGCTTTTTCAACTAAGACTCCAGAGATGATATGTCCCAGATGGGAATTACAGGCATGATCCCAATCAGTCTTGCTTGCTTTTTCAAACTATCTCTGTTTTCACCTCGGCTCAGCAATCTTTGGATATATTTATAGTGTTTTAATGACAGGGAATATGATGATGAGTTTGGGTTATGTGTCTTTACTCGTGATTTTAGGGCCCGAGGCGTGAATGTCATGTGACACTGACTAGATGTGGAAAGAAAATGATGTCAGATCAACACTGATTGGCTGATGACCACAAGAACACACTTTTTTTGAGAATCACTGGTGAAGAATCTTCAATATTATAGAACATTACCAATGTACTGTATAGTATACACTACTATGTATTAAAGTTCTGGGTCAGTATGATCTCTATTTTCTATAAAAAATAAAATAAAAATAAAAATAAAAAAAATTCTTAAAGAAATGAGAAAATACTTTTACTCAGCATTAAATTGATCAAAAGTGACAGTAAAAGCCTCTATAATATTACAAATATATATATTTCTGTTCTTTTGACCTTTCAATTCAGCAAATAATCCTGAAAAACAACAACAATGTATCACAGCTTCCTCAAAACTGCAGCAGAACTGTTTTCAACATTAATAATAATCATAAATGTTTCTTGAGCAGCAAATCAGCATATTAGAATGATATCTGAAGGATCATGTGGCACTGAAGACTGGAGTAATGATGCTGGAAATTCATCTCAAAACACCGACTGTTGACCAGAGCAACCGAAGCTTCAGTTGCAGTGAAACAATGGGCTTGTTCGACTTCATGCAGCTCTGCGCAGAACGATCGGCGGCTGACTTGAAGCAGTGCATGCCGGTTAGAAATGTTGTCCGACTTGATACAGCGCTGACGCCACGTGACTGTGACGTATGGCATCAAAGTACCGCGAGAGCGTTTCGAGAGTAGCCGGAGAACTCAGCCAGCGCAGCTTCTCAAGAGCGGCTGCACTGGGCTGCAGGAGGGCTGATGACGACACAGCTGTTCCACGATTGGCCGGATTCACCGCATGACAACGATCACGTGTGTTTCGTGTTTATTCGAACACCTTTAGTTCCTCTAATGCTCTCAAATCAGTTTATTATAACAGTGAACACTCTTTTCATGTCGTTGTCATGTTATATTGTGTCATGTTTATCAAATTAAAACTGCTTAAAAAACGTAGACTCCACTTCATTGATAGTTGCTTATGTTGAACTTTATTCTTGTTCAAACAGACGCTGTATGAAGCAGTACATAAAGTATTGAATGAACATGTCTCATGAAATGAAACATCTGTGTATTATTTGGCAAATATTGCATTTATTTCACTGCAGCTGTGGTAAAGTATGCAAACACCACGTGAGCGGTCACTACGGGAACCAGAAAGTGTCCGACTTCACGTCTCCGTTTGCAGCTCCTCCCCGCCTGCACGCGGCTACTCTCGCCGATCGGTTACATCCAGCCGCAGCCGATGTCGAACACACCTAATGACTTTATCAATCACTGATTGGCTCCTTTATTTAGAAGGCGGGACTATTCCACCATATTGTGTGTTGCACTTTCTCCCTTTCATAGTATATACAGTATCCTCTTTGTATATATAAAGTCTTTGGCTATAGATTATATCCATGCTAACCATCGAAACGTTGACATCTTGCACTGAATGAACCGAAGATGCAGTTTGAATATGTAAGACTACAGTGGAAGACTATCAGATTTTGCAATAGTCTTATGGACTGCTTTTATGCCGACACTTTACTATATTGAAAAGCAGCTTATATTTTCTTTTTGTGCTCCTTAGAGTTGATAGCAACAGCAGAGAGAGATATTGAGGCATTTGCATAAAAGTCAGAAGAGCTGTGTTCCCTTATGACATGCATATTTCCATAGAAATGTGCCGCTGGGACTCTAACTTCATGTGCGAGGATCATGTTTCTGTGGGCAGCAGATTTCAGTCACACATCCATAAATAGTTGAAAGGCCACTTTCCTTCAGCTGCATTCAGGGCAGGTTTCAGCTCGTTCAGCTGCTTTTTTTTTTTAATTAGCAGTAATTAAATAAAGGCAGATATGAATGCATTTGGCAAGGAAGACAAACCTTTTTAATCGCCTCTCAGATGACAGACAGCCATTGGGTCGAAACACTATTGACAATCGACTGACTAAAATACAGATGGAGGGCATTATCGGACGAATGCTAAGTGTGTATTTGCTTATTCTAGAAAGAGATATCTAAAGATACCATTCTGGCAGACTGAATGATGTTACGCCCCGTCTAGGAGGTAAAGGACGCAACATGAAATGAGAGAGTGGAAGCGAGGAATATTTTGAGAGTTTAATGAAACCAAACAAAAATACAAGAGTCAAAAAATAAATAAATAGAAAACTTTTCTTCAGGAGTTGACCTGGCCAAAATAACTAACAAAACTCTCTTACTTTAACCTCTTTCCTAAAACCTAACCAAAATCAAATAGTGCAATATATTAGCCTAACTCCCTAGCCAAAGCAGAGATCAGAAGGTTTACAATAAACAATAGTGTCATCAAACTCCTTACTTTCCCAAACCCTCAAGATTTACAATGAAAGACAAACTATTTACAGGCTCAAGCAAACAGTGTTAAAAGGGAAATCCAAATCAGTGTCAGTAACAGTCAACAGGGTCGAAATACCAAACAGTTTCCTACGTACAATCTGCAATTCTTTTCAGAGAACAAACAATGATCGCTCTTAAGAGTCAAAATTCATCTAATCACGCATGCATACACAGCCACCAAAACCAACAATTCTCTCCTCACAACAACACAATATTCCCTCCCAAAGGAAGTGACATCAGGACTTTTAAGGTGTGTCTGGAATCGAATGTACCAATCAAGATAAGCCAGTCATTAGTCTGCAGGAGCCAATCAGCACCGTACCTGGACACAAACTCTTCCAAAACAAAAGAGAGAAAGAAACGAGAGAATACAAAACAATTGGTTGTAACAATGATGCTGTGAAATGAAGAAGCTGACTGGCATGTTATTTAACCAGTAAGGGGTGTGTTACCCGTACAGCAACGTAACTCGCGACTTAACTACCGTACAATGCATCGTTGAAGAAATCAACTAGCGAGTCACGACTGTTTTCCGAAACCATATTGTCACAAATTGGTTGTTCAACCACGTTGGTGGTGGAGTAATAATTTATTTTAATGAATCTGTTTGAGATAGAATTAACGCTAGATGTTTTGCTAATAAATAATGGACATGACATATGAGGACTATTTCTCATTTTTCTCATTTTTCTCAGTTGTTTTGCTTTATTTCCAGATTCAATCATAAACTCGTTCTTACGCACTAGAGCTCGTTCACACATGCGCACTCTTCAGAAACTGCGCTTTAAGGCCCCGTTTACACAAAGGGAAGACGCAGATATTTCCCTGTGGTTTGGCGGGGGGGGGGACCCCGAGGACAAACGCGTGCACGTTCTGGAGATTATCACGTGAAACGAAACAATATCCAATCAGAAAGCGAGATGATGGAAGACACGGTCATTCTCACACACACACACTTGCAGGAAGCTGAGTGTTAAGGGTTCAGTGAGGTTATATAGAGGGATTAAATAACTTTTTTTCTAAAGAGACAATAAATCCAATAAAGAATAAATAAAGACAATAAAGAATTAATATATCCCTGTATAAAAGGTTATATTATAATGCTGGGTACAATGTTTTTTTTTTTCACGTGAATTTTCTGTGACACTATCATCGCAATTTCTTCCTGCATATTGTCCGCCATGTTATTCTGAAGTCTCGCGAGATTTCCTGTGTTCACAGTCGAGACTCTGGTTGAAAATCTGTTGGTGTGTGGTGTGCTGTCTTTGTCACATCATGGCACACCACACACTATAGGAGCAAAACACTTAAATCTAGGATTTTTTGTCCTCATGTTTGTGGTCTATCACATTTTGAAAGTCTTATAAGATGTAAAAAATATGTTGGTGTGTACCTCTAAATTTGTTTCTCTAAATACCCTTCTATGTGTAAATGTGGCCTAAGTCTCTTGAGAAACTAAAAGATGTAAATGACATTTGTTTGTATTCTAAATAAAATATATTTTACTGAATGTCAGCTTGCTTATTTGACTCAAGATAATGATTTATTGAGTCCACATGTCATGCAAACAATGGTTTCGGGAAACACTGACTTGTTGAACTGCTGATAACGACGGAACTTGCGAACATAGTTGGCTAACGATGCTTTTGGGAAACACACCCCAGATCAGTTTAAGCCCGTTAATGAAAGCCAATCGTTTGATTGGTTAAGAAGCAGGTAGACCCGCCCTCACATTTTGCAAAACTATGGAATGAGAAAGTCCAGCAATCTTGAATGTTAAAGAGACTATTGCATTGCTTTTTATATCACGTGTTTTCTTTCGTATTAAGTTAAATATATTGAACGATAACGTGTACATTTTATACGAGTACAAATGCAGTGTGGTAAAATATTATGTAAAGATAAAGTTTTAATGCATTACGTATTCGTATTAATCTTTGTACTGAATGCTGAATAAATTAAAACCCTATTCAAGTGTATTATTATTCGATTCCATAAGAGTATAAAAGTGAATAATTTGTACATTAACAACCATTAACGTTAACAAGTGAAAATAAACGTCCATAAACTGCAGATCCTTTATGCAATGTTTATTTTATTTGCTTTTGTTTTACTAAGTTTTTACTAAACCTAAGCATGCATTTTTGTGCTTGCAATCTGATTCACAAATCTTACTCTGCACATCGATCCATTTTTGGCAAGAGAAACGAAGCCGCTTTACTCTGATAGCTGCTATGTGCCGCTCGTGAGAAAGTCAATCTGATCTTGGAGGATTTCATTTTGTCAATGTTCATTTTGAGATTTCTGACTTTAGATATTTAGACACTATGGAGATCTCAGGAGAGACACATGTGAGATGAAACACTGACAAAGCAGGATACTAGTCTAAACAATTACACAGATCTCATTTTTAATTGGTCTTTCTTGGCAGACTTGCAGATTTGCGGCATTGCATCATAGGCTATACTAAACAAACGAAATGCAAGGCTCACTAATACAGAATCATATTAAATGTATATGCAAACACAACTAAGCATAGCACCACACTTCTATTCAAGATCATGTTCAGATACACCTAAATAAAACATCTGATGGATATTTTCATCTGAGATGTCATGGCTCTTTAATCAGTAAAGTTTGCTTCAGAATAATCATCATGCACACATGTGAGCTGCCTTCACGTGTTTCCAGCGCTCATAATCGGTTATGTGCGGCTTTTATTCACTAATGGGTGTTTAATTGCACAGTGCTGTTGGCTTGAATTGATAAGAGAAATAATTAAGTTAGTTTGCACTTGAACTGGGGTGTGTATATGTACATATGTGTGCTATAGCTGTAGTTTGGAAATGCATTAGTCCTAGAAAGTAATCTCAGGTGCAGTTAGTAATTGATTTAAAGCAATTCAACCTGTGAAACTTGTGGAAGTGTGTCGCTAGTGATGTATAATTTACACCCTTGCATGAGCCAAGTCTCACTCAAATAGCTCACATTCATTACATTATAGATGGACTGGCATTAACATATGGACAGACCCAGTTAACAGAGTACGTTTTCAGAAATGTATCTAATGTTCTGACATTATAAACATATGTTCTTCCAGTAACATTAAAGGTGACATATTATGCCCCTTTTCACAAGATGTAATATAAATCTATGGTGTCCCCAGAATGTGTCTGTGAAATTTCAGCTCATAATACCCCCAAATAATTTTTTTAAGCTTGTCAAATTTGCCACTTTTTGGGTGTGAACAAAAACACGCAGTTTTTGTGTGTGTGTCCCTTTAAATGCAAATGGGGCTTTAGCTCCGCCTCCGTTCAGAAGAGGGCGGAGCCTTTACTTGAGAAAAGTACTCAGAAACTCAGAAACTCCAGCAATAACAAAATCTCACTCATCCAGAATCCCAGCATAACCAGTAGCGAGTGCAGCCTTACGGAGAGACTCAGGAAGAGTTTCTGAATGTTAGTGGAGACATTTCTGTAGTTGTTGTGGAGTTACATTGATCATCTCATCATCATGTTTAACTTCTCCACAAGTGTCCACAGTTCCTGAGGTGTTTATAAGACAGCGGTGACATGTTCTGGTCAATAGTGTTCAGTGCTCGTCTGTGCTCAACCACGAACAGTTTCAGGCTTTGCTGGATCTTCATCATTGCGTTAGAACTGGTCTCTGTTGTCGCTCGCGAAACCAAATGTCGGCTGGTGTGTGTAAACGTGCAGATTAAGGGCCGGTAATATTATAATAAGATGCTCTTCATACGTCAGAAGGGGAGCGAAATCTGACCGGCTTATTTGTTGACATGCTTGCAGAGAAAGGCTCACCAGAACAAAGTTACTGCACTTTTCACGTTTTCGATTATAGCACGTAAACACGGGAAAAGTCAGATTTTCATGATATGTCCCCTTTAAAAGAATGTTCGTTCAGAGTTATCTGGTCATGTTCTGAAATTGTTAGCACACATTCATTATCGATATATTGTTAATAATAATACAAAATAACATTTGTATTCTGGCTTGTTGTTCTTTAGTGCCTTCCAGAAAACACCATTACATCACAATGTAACATGTCTTTATTTTACATGTCATTTAAATTCAACATCACTGAGTCCAAAGGCAGCGGCATCATGCAGATCACGACTTCTGAAACAGTTCTGACAGTTCCAACTAAAATCCAACAAAATAAATAATGAACAAATAAAATATAAAACAACATGAAGTTAGATCATTGACAGTCTTATATATTAATATGTTCAATTTAAATTGACCGAATTATCCATTTGTTTTCTGACAGGGAACACATGGAACGAATCACCGCTCCACATTTTGATTGACAGCCGTCACAACCAACTAGTGATCATGTTTAGCCTACTCCTTTCTTTTCAACCATTGGATAGGATTTTAAAAAACGGCTGTTGTATTTGTACTTCTGACGAAGCGCTGTTCAATATAGGTGAAAAACTATGCCGCAAAAATAATAATAAATAAAATACTTTCAAAAAAAAAAAAAAAAACTTTCTTATTATTATTTTCTTAAAAATAATAATAAATAAAATACTTTCTTAAAATACTTTCTTAAATATGATAATTAAAAACCGACAGACTGATGAAAATGCGGGACTTTTTCTCATTATGCGACGTGTGGGACAAGGGGTGAAAATGCTGTGCGGTGCAACGCAAAGAGATGTACTCAAAAAACACACCAGCACCAAGGCTACATGTACACGTGGCCGGCTATTTCCATAAACGGACATTTCATCCTCTCCGTTTTAAAAAAATAACATCGTGCACACCTGTCAGTTTTCAGAAAATTGTTCGTTTACACGAACCCGTGTATATATGCCGTCAAGAGCAGGCCAAACCTGTAGGTGGCAGTGTAACGAGAAGCTCAAGCCAACGTTAGCCAATCAGAATCCTGAAAATAGCAACAACAGCAACGAATCACTTCCTCTTTCTCTTTTGAACCATACATCATGTGACGTCGGCTGCCTAAAACTCAGTTTTTCTCAGTTTACATGCAAACGAAGTTTTCCAAAATCTCCACTCTGGCCGGAGTTTTTTAGAAATAATCGTTTTCAGAGGCGAATTCTCCGTTTGCGTGTAAACGAGGGGCACAAACGAAGGGAAATGTCTCAGTTTTTCAAAATAACCATGTACGTGTAAACGGGGCCCTAGAGTAACCCATGAGGAAGTGTCAGGATCATGTGCCGTTGATCTGTTAGGATTGCACTTCTATCGGCAGTGTCAGCCCTCCACACCTGTTTATTTCCTAATAAGTCATTTGAGTGACAATCTGATCTGGCATTCAGCTCATTTAGAGCCCGTCACAGAGCCTTGCGTCGGCTCCCGTGAGAGAGTAAAGTGCTGGCGAGTGTGTTTGATGTCGGGGGTGTAGATGGCCGATAGCCCCGTACCAGCGTGCCGCAGCGGCTCAATAACACACGTATTTGAAGCAGGTTCAGTCATCTCAGCATTCTCTGCCTTTCTTCTGCTGAACCTCCCTCCATGTGCGCTGGGAGCAAAGATAAGTCCGATTCAAAGCCTGTAACGGCCTCAGGTCTCAGTGTGTGTGTTCACAAGCACAAAAACACATCTGCGGGTGTGTGTGCACACGGGAGTTCCTGTGCATGTTTCCATGTGTGTTTACTTTGTTTTCAATCAAGTGCCCTTTTTATCTTCAGTGTAAATCTGCTAAAAATAAATGAAATCCCTTCTGAAGAAGTGCCCTTTAGCATACTTTACAAAGATAACTTTTTACTGAAATAATATGCTTTAAAAGAATAAACTTAAGTGCGGTAAATAACTTATGTTATTTACAGTTAAATGAGAATGTATAATAATAGCTGAAGTCCGTAACAGTTTTTGTGTTCAAATTTTACAAAAATTATATAATGAGCGAGTACATCATGAATCCATTTTCCAAACCGTGTTTTTGTCTTGTTTTTGTCTTATCCTGAAACACTAACATTTCAATATTTCAATAGAATATAACGGCAATAACTAAATTAACTAGGTATGTTTGCTGATTGCCTTAAAAGTCCAAAGATATCAGTTCATCTGTTAGCATTTCTCTGACAAGCGTATGCGACGAGACCAGTGTTCCCGCCTGGTCATGTGTCATGTGACATTGGACATATACTGACTTGCTTCAGTAGGACATACTTCTTAGCAAACTTTTAGTCACAATGGTGTCGATTTGTATTGTTCTCGGGTGCAAGAATTCAAAGAGTAAATGTTTAGCAGGAGTGAGTTAGTTGAGCCCCTTTCACACAGACATTCAGGACAAAATACACGGATAATATGTCCCGGGATCGTTTGATTTTGGTTCATTCACACTGCCAGGGATTTTCCGGAATCTGTGAGTGCGTTCACACACATCCTGTAAAGACACGTGACGTGTAACGTACGTGTCGAAAACATGTTGTGGTACAACAGCGGAAGTGTTTGCATTGCTCTGAACAACATGGCGGCTGATCAGGCATTAGATGTTGATGTTCAAACTTTGTTGTTTATGTACAACATGTTTCGTTGTCAAATCACAACTTTATTTTCGATTATGACTTCTTTTAAACGTGTTAATTAGATAAGCTGTCATTAAGTTATCACTACGACACACCTCCTACGGCATTGGTCCTGGCTTTTGTTCACACAGGGCGCGTTCCGGGACTGTTCCCGGCAGTGTTACTATAGGTCCCCATCCCGGCATCGATCCCGGCATCAATCCCGGGACGTGTTTGCGTTCACACAGAAGGCACTCTAGCAATTTTACGGCAATTTCCCGGGATCAACGCGCTGTGTGAAAGGGGCTTTAGTTACATTAACCATATTTTTTTGCCTTGTGATAGTGTGACAAAACACAATTGTATGTATAGAGAAAATGAAGTAACTTAAGTCTGTTAAATCTGTACAAGGGTATTTGCAAAAGCTATATATACAGTACAGGCCAAAAGTTTGGAAACATTACTATTTTTAATGTTTTTGAAAGAAGTGTCTTCTGCTCATCAAGCCTGCATTTATTGATCAAAAATACAGAAAAAAACTGTAATATTGTGAAATATTATTACAACTTAAAATAATAGTTTTCTATTTGAATATATTTAAAAAAATAATTTATTCCTGTGATGCAAAGCTGAATTTTCAGGATCATTACTCCAGTCTATCACATGATCCTTTAGAAATCATTCTAATATGATGATCCATTATCAAAGTTGGAAACAGTTCTGCTGCTTAATATTTTTTCATAACCTGTGTTACTTTTGTAGGATACTTTGATGAATAAAAAGCAAAAAAAAAAAAAAAAAAGCACATTTTTTTAAAAATAGAAATATTTTGTAACAACAATATCCACTACTGGTCAGTCATTTGGGGTCAGTAATTTTTTTCTTTCTTTTTTTTAAATAAATCAATAATTTTAATCAGCAAAGATGTGTTAAATTGATAAAAAGTGATAGTAAAGAAGATTTATATTATTAGAAAATATATATTTTTTTATTTTGAATTAAAATACAGTTCTTTTTAACCTTTTATTCATCAAATATATTAGGCAGCAGAACTGTGTCCAACACTCATAATAAATCAGAATATTAGAATGACTTCTAAAGGATGTGATAGACTGGATGTCACATGTGACACTGAAGACTGGAGTAATGATGCTGAAAATTCAGCTTTGCATCACAGCAATAAATTATTTTTTAAAGTATATTCAAATAGAAAACTATTATTTTAAGTTGTAATGATATTTCACAATATTACAGTTTTTTTCTGTATTTTTGATCAAATAAATGCAGACTTGATGAGCAGAAGAAACTTCTTTCAAAAACATTAATAATAGTAATGTTTCCAAAGGATTATTAGGAACACCATACTAATACTGTGTTTGACCCCCTTTTGCCTTCAGAACTGCCTTAATTCTACGTGGCATTGATTCAACAAGGTGCTGAAAGCATTCTTTAGAAATGTTGGCCCATATTGATAGGATAGCATCTTGCATTTGATGGAGATTTGTGGGATGCACATCCAGGGCACGAAGCTCCCGTTCCACCACATCCCAAAGATGCTCTATTGGGTTGATATCTGGTGACTGTGGGGGCCATTTTAGTACAGTGAACTCATTGTCATGTTCAAGAAACCAATTTGAAATGATTCGAGCTTTGTGACATGGTGCATTATCCTGCTGGAAGTAGCCATCAGAGGATGGGTACATGGTGGTCATAAAGGGATGGACATGGTCAGAAACAATGCTCAGGTAGGCTGTTGGCCAATTGGCACTAAGGGGCCTAAAGTGTGCCAAGAAAACATCCCCCACACCATTACACCACCACCACCAGCCTGCACAGTGGTAACAAGGCATGATGGATCCATGTTCTCATTCTGTTTACGCCAAATTCTGACTCTACCATCTGAATGTCTCAACAGAAATCGAGACTCATCAGACCAGGCAACATTTTTCCAGTCTTCAACTGTCCAATTTTGGTGAGCTCGTGCAAATTGTAGCCTCTTTTTCCTATTTGTAGTGGAGATGAGTGGTACCCGGTGGGGTCTTCTGCTGTTGTAGCCCATCCGCCTCAAGGTTGTGCGTGTTGTGGCTTCACAAATGCTTTGCTGCATACCTCGGTTGTAACGAGTGGTTATTTCAGTCAAAGTTGCTCTTCTATCAGCTTGAATCAGTCGGCCCATTCTCCTCTGACCTCTAGCATCAACAAGGCATTTTCGCCCACAGGACTGCCGCATACTGGATGTTTTTCCCTTTTCACACCATTCTTTGTAAACCCTAGAAATGGTTGTGCGTGAAAATCCCAGTAACTGAGCAGATTGTGAAATACTCAGACCGGCCCGTCTGGCACCAACAACCATGCCACGCTCAAAATTGCTTAAATCACCTTTCTTTCCCATTCTGACATTCAGTTTGGAGTTCAGGAGATTGTCTTGACCAGGACCACACCCCTAAATGCATTGAAGCAACTGCCATGTGATTGGTTGATTAGATAATTGCATTAATGAGAAATTGAACAGGTGTTCCTAATAATCCTTTAGGTGAGTATATATATATATATATATATACTCTAATTTAATTATCTAATGAGAGTTAGTTGACATGTAGTTGCAAAGTTATTTATAGTTAGTAAAATGTCTAAAATGGACTATCGAAATAAAGTTCAGATATCTCATATATGAATATAGAAGAGGTAGAGGAGAGAAATTATTCAGACGTCCCATGGTTTCTGGCTTCTGTTACTTCTGAAGATGAGGTCTTTACTCCTTTAATGTATGCATTGAATCAAATGAATACTCGTCCTAAGAAACTTACTTTTAAAACAGTCAGCATTACTGTTGTTTAGACACAGACCGACTCCAGAGGAGCAACAATGCAGGTCATTATTGGGATCCTGCTCATGAATTATTAAAATGAAGCAATAATCCACTCAATACTGCAGATGAAATATAGATGCACAAATGCTGTCAGGCTCACTGTCCAAAAAAAGTTCACAAGATGGACTAATGATAGGTGTGTAAGAAGGAAATTATTTACTTTAACTGTTGTTTCTCAACTCTATTGAAATCTGGGTGGCGTTATACATATTGTATTCTTGCTCAGATTAATTGGTTGCGCTTATAATGTTCTCATTTGTAAGTCTCTTTGGATAGTGGCATCTGCTAAATGAATGAATGCAAAATGTAAATGTCTTTTAATCTTCATCGTGTAGCTTGTGATGAACCTCAAACTGTCAGTCTGTGATGGACTCGCGCGCAACATCCAAACTCTGTGAACTCAATTAGAAGAAAACGTGGAATGCAACAGCACAAGTAAATGGTATTGTTTGCCAAAGAAATGTTGTCACATACGTAATTTGAGTGTTGCAAAGAACAATGTAAAATTATTCTTCAGCTGAATATATGTGAATACTGTGGATGCAATTCACTAGGAATAAACTGTGACTACTGATAGAATAATACCCTGGAAATCCAGAGTTCTCGCGAGAGCACAAGTTGAATTTACTCAGCAAGTTGCTCTGGCATTGAATAATGATGCTCATTAACTATGCCCTTGTAGTCGAGCTGCACCAATCACATCGCTGTATCTGATATAGGCGGGCCAGAGGCGAGATGACGACAGCGCTGCGACGTCGAAGTCATTAGTAAACATTGCAAGATGGCTATTGATGAACACTAGCTCGTTCACACATGCACACTCCTCAAAAACCACGCTTTAAATCTCTTGACAAACTAAAAGGCGTAAATGACATTTGTATGTATTCTAAATTAAAGACACAGGTTGTACTGAACGTCAGCTTGCTTATTTGACTCAAGATAAGGATTTATTGAGTCCACGTCATGCAAACAAGAAACTCTGCTTTGAACCACAGGTCGAGATCTGTCGATACACACACACACACACTCTGCGATGCTGTTTGTGAATGTTCGTTGGAACGATGGTTTTGGGAAACACTGACTCGTTGAACTGCTGATAACGACGGAACTTGCGAACATAGTTGGCTAACGATGCTTTCGGGAAATGCACCCCAGATTGGATAAAGATTGTGAGAGTTCAGATGTAATTTATGGACATGCTAGAAGAGCATCTGCCAGTTTCATACACCAGTGAAGGAGATAAATGGATGTCAGCTGGACTGAGATGCTGATACACTTTAACATCACACAGATCTTACTCTCACTGAGAGGCAACTGCTGTTTGTAGCAAATTAGCTCAAAAGATATATATAATATATATATATATATATATATATATATATATATATATATGCAATTCATTTGAATGGATTATAATTAATTATACATATTTGAGTTATTTTTGGAATGAAAAATAGTTCTAAATTAATGTAGCAGAATTATTTGTACAATTATTTAATCAGTTCATCCAATGAACAGAAAGCATGATCAATTATTAATTCTAGGACATATATTATCTTCCTGGCCAAGAAAGAATAACCTTTTCCAACTAAAGTAAATAAAGTACTAGCAGGGTAATAGCATAGGGATCGCTAGATCAAGATGTTTAAGTGACTTCGATATTTTTGTGAGTGGCAAACACAGAGACAATAAAGTGTGGATATAATGGTTTAATAAATTAAACTAGGGTAGGCTACACACACATCTAAACCAAGCAAAGATTGTATACAGAATCAAGAAAGTAAAGAAAAGGGAAGAAAGAAAGAGAGAGAGAAGAAAAGAGAATGGCAAGATTACAATTACGAGAAACATCAGAGAATCAGGGTCACCTTAAAGGGGCACAATAACTTATAACGCATCTAAAGGCTGCGGACGGGGACTTGCATTGACTTCGGTTGCTGAACAAGTCCAGATTTGTGAGATTCTTGATGATTTCGCCTGGAGTGCGCTGAAGCGTTCGTTTGGGTTCTTAGGGTGGTCCACGTTGAAACCAAAGAAGTTAACTTGAACATGAAGTTGCCGGAAGGAGACAGGAGAAATGTTGTCTCATAGAGATTGAGACCTAATCAGACACTCTTAAAGGACCTATCAGTTCACACCCATTTGTTGAGGTGACCAATCAAAGATGACCGGGAGGAAGTCTTCGCTCATCTTATTCCCATTTGCATGTTCATGGTGGCATGGAGAATTTGTGCAGTCTTTACACAAAAGTATGGTACAAATATGTATGATGCAATTTATCATAACATGTTGCACACCATTGATTATAAGACATTAAAGCAGTGATACATCAGCTTTGGATATCAACATTTGAAGCTATACTCTAACATAACTAAAGAATCATAACTAGGCTAATAAAGCATAGGGACATGCATACAACACAGGAGAAATACTATAAACATTTGGGAAAGTTTGTGTGTAAGAATGGAGTAAGTGTCCTAGTGTATTGGAAGTTTGTCTCTATAGTCTTGGACCGAATGGCTCGTGCCGTCTGGACTCCTGTGCTGTCTCTGAGGGTTGCAGACTCAGTCTCTAGCTGAGATCGTCCAGGAGAGCGAGGTGATAACAGTCTTTGAAGAGAACTGGTTTGAGGGCCGATGACAACAGGGGAGAGGGGGAAGGTTTTATGATGTCTAGAGCATTTTGATTGAGTGCATTTGTTACATGTTCCAGTAAGAGTTTCCCAGTATTGCACTGATCTTGTCGAGCTGCATTCACAGCTGGGGTGAAATAATGTAATCGTGAAGCAATTATGCCTGATCATTTATTTGGTGAGTTATTAGAGTAAGGCAGGGTTATGATTATGTATGATCATCTGGCACTTTTATTTGTCTGCTGAAAGGGACACACAATAAATGACACCTATATGTATAACATTCAAATATTTTAAAGAGGAGCTATTGAGCTTTTTTCCATCTTTCTTAAGTGTGTGATTTTGCTTTGTTTGATCATTAAAAAGCTCTGCAAAGTTCCAGTTCTTCTCTATATCAGTGTTTCTGAACTCCCTGAAACACCTCCATTGTAGTCTTGAGTTTCTTCCGGGAACGAACACGTCACAATATTCCTAATTTAAATAATTAATGCGCAGAATAAAGGGGCGGGGCCTGGTTTAGTTAGTTAGTAGTGTGTTAAACTGGTGGTTATGGAAAGGGGCGGGACATTTCCCAAACACACTCAAAGCGCTCGACCAATCACAACACACTGCTCAAGCCGACCAATCAGAGCACAGTGTGCTTTTCAGAAGGCGGGGCTTCAGGCTTCAGACAGGAAGTAAACAGAGCATTACTGACAGACTGGGAAGAGAGGAGCCGCAACAGTGGAGAATATGAGGGGAAAATGTGTGTTTTTTGTTGTTGTTGTTGTTTACATTTAAACAGGAAAAGCTATTTTCAGTCAAAACTTTGAAAAAGGGCATGATATGACCTCTTATATAATACAACTAAAAGGACAGTTCACAAAGATAAATTCTGACTGAATTGATAAAGCCTTATCTGATAGACTGAATTGTTATTATCAGACTGATTACTATCATTATCACATTTCACAAATTATGAAGTGGAACCCTTCTAATTAATTAAAAGCAGTATAAGATGATCACTTTGCACAATGCGGCCTGTGCGATGAGTAAATGTACGTGCGAGAGAGTTCTGCATGTGTGTGAGACAGAGCCGATTGTGTGAGTGAAGTGAGAGAGCGTTTGGTTGTGCTTTTGTTTGTATAAGAGGTTAATCTAGGGCTGCACGATTAACCAAAATTAAGATGAAATCGCAATTTGGCTTAATATAAACATACATTATTCTTATGAAAAGACCAGAGATATCTATAAGAACACAGATAAACCATATATGTGACCCTGGACCACAAAACCAGTCACATGGGTTACAATTTTGAAATTGAGATTTATACATCATATGAAAGCTGAATAAATAAGCTTTCCATTGATGTATGGTCTGTTATGATAGGGCAATATTTGGCTGATATACAACTATTGAACATCTGGAATCTGAGGGTGCAAAAAAATCTAAACATTGAGAAAATCTCCTTTAAAGTTGTTCATTTATGTTGGCGATTGTGCAGCATTCACTCACACAAATACATGTTTTAAATATTTACGGAAGGAAATTTACAAAATATCTTTATGGAACATGATCTTTACTTAATATCCTCATGATTTTTGGCATAAAAGAAAAATCGATAATTGTGACCCGTATTGTTGGCTATTGCCACAAATATACCCGTGCGACATGTGACTGGTTTTGTGATCCAGGGTCACATATTGGGTGAACAATGAAATGATCAATTATTGGTATTTCACACAACAATGTTGACCCAGAAATTATACACAGTTTGCTCAAATCTAACTTCTCTGTTGCCTGTGGAGAAATACTGTATTTATAATATGCATTTATGAAAATAGATTTGTGTGGATCTGGACCTGCTAATGGTTGTCCATGGTCTAGTTAATCTATATCTTTTAGCTTCTGTCTCGACATTCAGTCAAATTCAGGTTGACCTTAAACTGTAATCAAGAGTGAGTTTGTGCATGACACCCATCGCAAGCATATGTGCCTCATCAATGCAAAGATTTAATGTTTCCGTTTGTCAGCGCTGATGGATTATGTCATTTGAAAGGAAGAAGCTCATTGGTCAGACATAATGTACAGCATACGGCAGCTTCTGCTAAATTTGGAAAGATTGCGCATTACCAGGTACAAAATCCACTTAATTGGCCTTAAATGATCATGCGTTTGCTTCACTTAGCTAATTGTTCTGGTTTTAAGATCCGAGGCGCTGGGGATACGGGTATTAATATTTATCACTTTTATGAGCACAGAACAATTTGTGTGGTTACATGGGCTAATTGTGATTCTTCTTTCACATACAGCATCTGTGTGATTACTTAAAAGTCATCCGTCAATAAGACACAACCACACTATTTTCATTAGCCCTAACAAGCTTTGTGATGTTGTGCATTACAATGAAAGTCTTTCGACTGCATGAGGGACTGGAAACTTCACAGTTTATTCTGCAAAGCCAAAAACAATCTCTGTTACTTTAATTTCCTATTATCACTGTAAAGCTGATTTGAAACTTTCTATATTGTTAAAAGCGCTGTATAAATGAAGGTGACTTGACAGTTTTCTATATGAGATCCTTGAGAGTGTTTTTTGAATGTGCATTTAAGTGCCTTAGAATGTGTATAAATGTTAATGAGATCCTGTAAAATTAGCATTTTAATCAGGACTGAATGGGATCGTCAGAATGCGTCTGTTCAGTGGGTTTTAGAGAATGTAATCCACTCAATGTTAATATAGCAAATTGCTAAAATCTGTTTTTTATCTTTGCAATATAGGCTACTGACAAAAACACCTGGCAAAGAAAAAGTCACATGATGAATTAAAGTTCAACACAAGCTTTTCCTCTAGCTGAGATAAATACTGATATGAACAAAAATGCGTATTTCAATTGTATAGTAAAATCCAGGAAATTTAACAATCCTTAAATATTCATCATATTTTGAGCTTAAAAAACTAGAGCTTAATAAAACATGTTGTATAAATATTAACATAAAAAGGGAATGGACCATTTAGTTTGTGATACATATTCATAAATGTAAACATATTTTCATTTGTTTTATGAATACAGATCACATAAACTAAATGGTACATTTCCTTGTTCCATTAATACTTATACACATTGTTTTATTAAGCTCTAGTTTTTTAACTCATTTAAAATTCTTAATTCATAATACGAATAATATGTATGGATTATTCAATCCATCTTGATGGAATTTTACTATACAATTGAAATCTTAAAAAAGGTTTACAAATCACTTTGAGTGTACACCTGTCATGTTACTTACAATCTTAAAGCAGGACCATTTTTATAATAAATATGATTTGTTTCAAGTTTTGTCAAAAACAACAACAACAACAACAACAACAAAAAAACATTATAATATATATATATATATATATATATATATATATATATATATATATATATATATATATATATATATATATATATATATAATAAAAAAAATTCTGTGGACAAAACTTGCATTTTTTTTAAAAATAAAATCATATTTATGAATATGAATCACAAACTTAAATGGTCCTTTCCATGTTATGTTAATATTTACACAAAATGATTTATTAAGCTCTATTTTCTTTACTCAACATATTAATATTTCAGGATTATTAAATTTCATGGATTTTACTTTACAATTGAAATTCGTATTTATCTCAGCTAGAGGAAAAGCTTGTGTTGAACTATTATATATATGAGCCATACATCTGGTTGCAGGCGTTGATAGCTTCCTTTGTCTGCCCCTTCCCGGTAGTGTAACCACTCTTCCTTTAACTTTTAATTTGCAAACTATACTTCCACTGTGTCTCTGGGAACATTTAGTGCCTTCGCTATCTTTCTGTATCCTGTTCCTTGTTTGTGGAGGGCGATGAAACCTACTCTTAACTTTTTGGACCATTCTTTTGACTTAGCCATATTTCTAACTTGCAGTCAAACGTGACACTCCACAAACCATAGCCCGTTCAGGTATTTCATGTGTTCTAGCTCAAGCACACCTGGTGCAACTAATGAAGCCCTTGATTAGAAGTGATTAAAAGTTGCATTTTCAGTTAAATTTGGGGAAATCACTTGAAACATTGGTTGTGTTGAGTTCGATGTGTTCATTGCAAACCGCTGAAAGTCTGTACATTTTGCCAATAAACCTGATTTGCAATGGGGGTTGACAAATTTTGATTGCAACTGTATATATCGAGTAGAAATTTTGAGAAAAACTTGTTTTAAAAAAAATCCAATATTCTACAGTGCAATAACTTATGCATGTTTTTAAAATGTGCAAATGTGTGATCATGCAATTAATGTGGTGTCCAACAATAAATATACTGTCTTCAATTTTAAAAAAAGCTAGGTATAAAGGTTTGTGTGTGTGTGTGTGTGTGTGTGTGTGTGTGTGTGTGTGTGACTAATAAGAACCGAAGTGTCTAATGAGACAAGCATATTTACAAGCACAACTCCCTGTAAAAAATAAAAAAAATAAAAAATAAAACACTGCTATGCTTTTAAAATCCTGTTAATAGTGACTTTGACCTGAAAAATGTCTATGGTATGTCGATGTCTATGAAGCTACCAGGTGGCAATGCTAAACAGATAGACTTCACCATCCAAGTGAATCCTCTATCAGCAAAAAAAAAAAAAAAAAAAAGCTTCTTAAAGTGTAATTGGGCGTCTGGAGGAAGTGCAGCTTTTGATATAAATCACATAAGAGGGTCTTCTGCCTTCACATAAATAAACAAAGCTAGTCTCCTGTGTCTGCATGGTTCAGGTAGTCAAGCACATGCAGCGAACTGTGATCAATAACCAGAGCCCGCTCTCCATATGAACTAGATAAAAAGCCTCTTGCTACTTGCGTAATGAGGCCTGGGCTCCCCGTGCAGATCTCCGTAACCTGTTCCTGATACTCTGATACTCTCGTCGAGGAGGCGCACCAGAGGATGGAGAATTTTCTTGATGTTTTTAGGAAACATCACTTACTGTGTTCTGCTCGAGGGCAATGGTGCATCTACTGTTTGAGATATTTTACTGTTCTACTTTGGACTATGAGCTGTTTTATGAGTCTCAATTTGTACGAGAGACACTTAAAGGGGGACCTATTAGCATATGCAAAATTCACTTTTACACAGTTTGAACATAAATGTGTCTTCAGGGTGTGTACACAGCAACCATAATGATGGAAATCCACCCACTCCTCTTTATTTTAATCCTCATATATCATAAGCAGTGCATTTGCAGATTCTAGCTTTTGTGAAGTCACAAATGATTAGGCCCCGCCCACGACTGCTGATGGACTCCGCCCTGTTGGCATAGACTCCGCCCCTCATTGAGCTGTACAAATTTAGCCATGTTTTATTTTGTTGTTTGATTGTTAATAACAACATATATAGCAGTAGGTACTGTATATTACGCTGCTTTCACTTTAATACACATATCTAATATACACATGTGATTTATTTCCCAGTTGTTTAAGTTCACAGTCATAATTGACTGAGTTTATGTGACATTTGTGTGTTTTTGACATAACCTTGTGTGTGTTTTAGAAGTTATCAACACCTAATAAAAATGGGACCCATTTAAAAAAAAAAAAAAAAATATGTTACTACTAGTTTCAGAATGTAACATACAAAATATCAACTTTTTTAAAACATTAATAATAATAATAAAAAAAAAAAAATATTCTAAAATATTAATGATTTCTCAGTTCATCTGATATTGGCAAGTGTGAACAAAAATTGGGTGAAAATATTTTAGATTAAGCTATTTTCGATCTATACAGTACATTGCATTAATTATTAAAGTACAGAGCAAAGATAAATGTAATGCTCAATTATTCATGTAATCCTCCACCTCCTCCTCCCAATTAACAGTTAGTTTCAGTAATGATCAAAATACATATTTAAAACTAAAAATAGTATTTAAAAAGCGTCAATTTAAACTGTTATATGCATGGTACATTTGTTGCATACACAAAGATAAAGCTTTTTTGTAAGCATTCAATCAACAGAATAGAATATACTGTACATATATATATATATTTTTTTTGAAATAATGAAAAATAATGTTTCTGAATCAGCATCTTGTCTCTTGGGTCAGGCCACAATTATCTTTTACCAAACCGATTTACAAGAATCACAATTAACCTTTTCTTCTCTAAATGTATAACCTAGAGTATATATTTTACCCAGCAACCATTGCATCTTGGCTGAAAATTATAGCAAAAATTGCATTCTGGGATCGCCTTATTCATAATCGAAAGCCTTGCCTTAGAATTTGACCCAAAAAAAAATAGACCCATGAATCTCGATCCTAAATGTTTTTATCCGATTCCTGAAAATGCAGTCTCAGTCCCTCATTAGTGTTTGGAGCGGAGTGTGTGTGTGTGTGTGTGTGTGTGTGTGTGTGTTAGTTGTGTAAGAGAGAATCTGTTATGGGAGTTTCATCCCGTATAATGGTAATTTATTTAAAGTCTCTGGGATTTATTTGCCAGTCAACATAACTGTTCTTGAAATCTTCCAGGACATTAAATGACTCTTATTCACTTGTGGTCCTTGTTGTCTGTGTACTTGACACAGCACTACAGCTCTCTTGATATAAGGGTTTCTATATTGGACCATGTAAGATGGCTGATCAAACAATAATGTTGAAAGACTACAGACATAAATAACACTAATTATGAAACACTGAGCGTGTGTGTCGTCCTGCAGCGTTTCTTGTGTGTTGTTGAGGAGATTATGCTGTTACTTTGGATAAAATCATCTGATAAAATGTAAATGTAACTTTACTAGTGATCAGATGCACCATTTTCACCGGCTGGATCATAAAACAGGTAAAAAAATAAATAAAAATAAAATAACGGATCACAGAGTAATTATCAACAAAGTAGCACTAAATGTAATTATTTGCATCATTAAATCCAATATATCAGTCCTGCACTAACAGAATGATCTGCTTTGGCACAGTATTAAAACATAAGCAAAAGAGGGAAGCATCCAGCCGTTCAACTATACCTAAAAATAAAACCCTTTATTTCCACTGATTTAAAGCTGCTTATAATCAGGAGATTATCTCCTGCGTTGTTCTGTCTTCCAGGATGTTTGTTTCTCCTCTGGTCTCCTTTTGGGATACATTTCCTTTTGTGCAGTGTGTCTTGTTTGGTTCTCGGAGCATCTGTCAAATCTCACCCGGGATTAGAAGCACTGTATATATATGTACACACAGCATGCTCAGAGATTTCTTCAGGCTTTTTTCTTCTTCAATTATTTCTTTCCCTCCACTCCGGGCTGTTGTCACGGCCAGTGTTTGAGAAACACCCCATTACCGGCGTCCGTGGATCACGGGAACGGACCACATGGCGGACGAGCATGTGGCGTTAAAGGCGCGCTGATGTCTCAATACTGCATGACGGAAAGGGAAGGGTTGAAACGCTCGCTTTTGACCTGGCGGATGGATTGGTAAACAGTTTTCTTTCCACGGATGATTCGTGATGATATTGAACCGTTTGCATATACGGTTCCCCCTCGTTTTGTGAATACGTATTACCGTCTTGGATTTGTGTTTTCTTAAAACTTGCATTTTGTCTCTTTGCAGATGGTTTCATCAGTCTTGCCAGATGATACATCAGCTCTAATGGTGGCAATTATAAAACAATGCAGAAGGAAAATGATGGTTTTGACTGAAGCATCACTTTAGTTCACAGCAGTGCTTGCACATCGAGTTCAGTTAACACAGCGAGAACAGATAAACACATTTTCCTATTAGAATACACAAATAATGCTTATTTTACCCCACAATATCACTCCTATCCTTTCTTTCTTGATGCTGTCAAGCTCCAAAAATGACACATAACATGTGAATCAAACACAAGTTCACATCATGATCATACTTGTGATATTTGTATGAATATCAGTTGTGCACTTGTACTTAAAATCTCAAAAGTATTATTTATTTTTATTTTTTTTAATGGGTTACACTTTATTTCGATGGTCCACTTTAGACATTGCACTAACTATAAATAACTTTGCAACTACATATCAACACAGTCATTAATTGTTCAGAAGAATGTCAAAAGCGGACCTTCGCAATAAAGTTTAACCCTTTACTTGCAGATAAAATAAAGTATTAATGAAATAAAAGGCCATTTAAGTGTCCATTGTTTCTTAATGCACTTAAGTACTCGTGTAAAAAGTGCACTTTACCATAGTGCCAAAGTAAAAGTTTGAATCTTTGTTTCAATAATCATTGTCATGCTTTGTCATGTTAATCTTTATGCACACTTATTTTGATGTGTACTAAAGCACATGCAAAGTGTACTTGACTACAATGTAGTGTGCCATTCGATATTGCATTTAAAGTTAATATATTTTAAATGTACTGAATTGCAACTTATATTTTTGTTTCGGTTACACTTTATTTTAAGGTGTCCGTGTTAGAGTGTAATTTTACATGCAAGTACTGATTTATAATAATTAACTATGCACTTACTATAGGGTTAGGATTAGAGTTAGGTTTAGGAGTTAGTTGCATGTAATTATGCATATTGCATAGTTATTACTACAGTAACTACATCTAACATGACAAGGGCACTATAAAAGAAAGTGTTACCAATTAAAGTATAGTTTAGTTTTTCATGAATGCTTGTCATTCAGCATTTCACCATATTTCAAAGACAATAAAGTAAATTAAAATGGCATAAAGACGTAATTAAGTCCTACTTAGAGTAAGTGAGTCAAAAGCACTAAAGTTTAGCTTATTCCATTTGATATAAATTAATGCATTTTCATCTAGTTTCATTTAACATGCAATTAAATGTCTGAAAGCATTAGGATACATTCAGATGTCATTCTTTTAATTTCTGTAATAAGTGTACTCCTTATCACAAGGGTTAGAGAACTGAACTGTTAGATTCCAAGTCAAAATTGTCATGCATTCTGAATGCTAGTGTTTGTGGCATTGCTAATGTTCATTAAAGGTGCACTATGTAAGAATTTTGCAGTAAAATATCCCAAAACCACTAGGCCAGCAGTGGCGGCTGGTGAAAAATATTTTAGGTGGGGCTGTTTGTGCGGGGGGTCTGGGGCTCCTCCCCCAGAATTTTTTTTATTTCATAGTTGTGATTTCCTGCATTCTGGTGCATTTTAGGCCACCCATGTCCCTTGCTTATACCAATAAAATAACTCAAACCAGTCAATATCAATGGTCTAAAAAGACAATATTAATAAAAATAAAAAATAAAAAAATTAAAAAAAATCCTTTCCCTTTGAAACATCACTTATCAGGCTTATGCTACTCTGAATAATACCTGAACTTCGTATTTTGAGCACTTCCTGCGTTGTTGTTGCTTTTGCCTCTTTATGATGACTCGCTGAACTTAGTCCTAATTTGTAAGTCGCTTTGGATAAGGGCGTCTGCTAAATGACTAAATGTAAATGTAACTGCCATGTAGAAATCAACAGTTGCACAGGTAATGATAATGAACAAGTTGCAAGTTTATTATGCTCCGTGTCCAGAATAGAAAAAGTGCAAACGCATAACAATAAATTATAATAGGGAATACAACAATCTAGTTCTTTAATCAATCCCCAGCTGTAGACTAAATATATTTTAAAAGTTCACTGTAGACAAATTGGATAATGGATAACAGTGTGTTGATACAAGAGAAAGAGAGAAGGCTCTCAAAGAAAGGGTGGGACAACATTCTTGAAGAACACCAAGTATGAGAAGAAAGATGATTTTAACATTTTAACTAGTATGGAAACACAGTAATCCAGCTCAGAACTTCAAAACAACAAAAAAAAGCAAAGCAAACATACTGTTACATTCCTATTGAGATCACTATTTTAATGGCAAATGTGTGTGAAACATTGTGTGTGTGACTGAGTGAGAGAGAGAGAGACTGAGTGAGTAAGAGAATGACAGCATAAAAATGAATACGCTATATTTACTAAAAATTGTGGCAACAGATTACAAGCAATATTATTGATTAAATTTAAAAAATTTGAATTGAGTATTAATCTAATTAATTCCTAAAAAGTTAACCATTAACAAGCAGTTAACAAGCAGAATCACTGAAGGAGAAAACCATATATTCACCTCTGGCTTGTCTGGTCCGAGTTCTTTTACAATTAGTTTTTCAGCTAATGTTCTTCTTTCGAAGGGATACAGGTGTAGAGATTTAACTGAATTTGGGGCTAGCTCAACTCCCACGACTACATTAAGGCTACTCGACGTCGCCGGCGCTGCCATACTGCACTCGCACTCCTCTGAGGTAAATGTCCCGCGCAGGCGCAGCAGCTGTACTGCTCTAATCTTGGTACGACGGGCAATATTTTCAGAGCCCCGAAACCATAAAATTCGACGACGATGATTGGCAAAATATAAAAAAATTGCGTAGCAACAGGGGAACCATTGGCTTAAATTCCAGCACTGTAGGGCTGAGCGAACTGGAGCCCAGGGAAGACAGCCTATTGGCTACTACTACACCAACATGAAGTGAATGCAAATATCATTCTGGAGAGTTCTAAACACATTCTAAAGTAAAACCATTAATAGCATGTCATTAACACAGATTATTTTTCAAAATGAGAGATTATTAAAAACGTATTATTATTAAATAAAAAAATTAATAAAAAAAAAAAACTGGCAGGGAGGTCGGCGCCCCAGCGCCCTCTATGGGCGAGCCGCTGCTGTAGGCCAGTGTTATATATTTTGTTTAGTTGATTACTTACAATATCCCAAATGTTTCCAGCTATTTGTAAATCGTGAGAAAATTGCGATTTTAACCAAGGAACCGGGACGTGTGAGCAGGTGTGAGGGAGTCGCCAGTCAATGGCGTCATATCCGCGTTATCCCTGGTTTCCGCTCGTACTGCCATAGTAACCATGGCGACAGACGTGGACAACAGCGTTACACCTAGCGGCACGCTCACGCCCTTGTTGTTTTGTTCAAACATTTTGGACCATGGTAAGCAGACTTTGAGACAAAAAAAGACTAAAACGAGAATCAATATGATTTTCGAGATGCCGAGAGCTAGCGTCCGTGATTAACTTCGACTTGACAGTAGCCGCGTTTCCATTACCCTTCAAATTGCGCAAATTGAAATTGCGAATTGAAAATACGCCCAATGAAACATGTCAATTTCGCAAAAACTCCCATTTATCGCAAAAAAGTTTTTACGCTCGCATGAGGAGGTTTTTCAGGCAATTTAAAAAAAGAAATATTTCGCAAAACTGCAATGGAAACAGTTTTTGCGCATTTACAGGTCACCTGACGTAGATGATGTGGTGTGTTTGGACAGAATACGAGACACCTCAAATAAATGGCACAATCAAGACCTCGAAGCAGAAATGAGGGAGAAACACCCAGAAACTCCTCATATGAGCCTCTCAAATAAGGGTCGTTCCTTCCATTAATGCTTAGAAAACACACATACATCTCCTTCGATTAATAATAATGGCCAGTGCAGCGGCCGAGATATAGTACATAAACCTACCAACGTCCGAACGCCATGGTTTTTTGATTTACTTATTGTGAGAAGAAGTTTTAGTCGCATAACATCGGTTAATGGAAACGCCATCATTTCGCAATAGTTTTTTGTCGACATTTAGAGAGAAAAAAAAAGAAAAAAAAAGAAAAAAAAATCACAAAAGTTTTGCGCAAATAATGGAAACGCGCCTAGAGACGCGAATGGAGTGTTGCATGTACTTTATTAGACAGGTGAGCAAATGTACATAAAACTTATCAATGTTATATAGCTCAAAATGATGAAATGTTAGAATATGATCTGTATGTTATTCTAATGTTGATCTAGCTCACTGCTAGTCTCGTACAGCCAACAAACTAACACATAGAATAACATAACCCAACACACTCAAATGCAGTTTAGTGTGATAGTGTAACTGTTAGACCAAGTGAAACAGCGTTACCTCACAAGTTTCATTCGTCTAATAAACTGTCCTGTGTGAGTAATAATTCAGCACTTGCGTGTAGTTCGGTAGAATTAATTGTCCTTATTTCTTTATATTCGTGGGACTCGCGTGTGACGCTGATATCTGTCTCTTGTTAGCAATCACGCCCTGCTTCATACCACAGTCATGCTAAAAACATCAATGTATTCACTCACTCATAACAATTATTAGATCCATCAGCTTGACCACAAGATCCATAATTCCGCTTATGCGTCATCAACCTATGCCTTTGTTATTATAAGAGGTTAGCGGAAAAAAAAAAGAAATACCGTGCGCACTCCTAGAAAGGCAGCGTATTCACACTCTTCTATCTCAACCGAGTCAACCGGTGACTCTAAAGTGGAGCCAGTGTAAGAGCTGAGAGACTCCTCTATCCCTGCCTCTCTCTGCAGGATCTCCTGTGTCTCACAGCATCGGTTTAAAACACTAGATCAAAGGTCAAATTACTCTAATAGCCTTTTGAAGAAGCATGGACCATATACTCACCGTCTCTATGAAGAACAATGAAAATAAGTTATGACCCATCATTTCTCCGCTGGCTCCTTTATGATAGAGTTGTGGGTTTTAGGACCGACGATGTCATATTTCAAAAGACTTGCATGCCATCTTTACGTCTTCAATGTACCTGTGCTAAATGTACTAGCAGAGCTCAGCAAATACAATCAAACAACACTGTGTTTTTAACACACATTGGGAAAAAGCTCATTGGAAAATCTGCTTGTGGAAACATTTCTGCATGATATTAAGTTGCCTTTTGTATGTTTTGCGAAATTGCGACACTTTCAAAGTGAAATGTTCGGTAAGCAGCACTAAAAGGTTAATGCTCTATTACATTTTAATATATCCGTAAACTAAACCTATCCAAAACACATTTGCTGAAGCAACCATGCCATTTAATCTTGATTCTACAAGCTTCTCTTTGACTCGTTTTCACAGACTCGTACCCGAGCGCTTCACATCACGAGTGCAATGCTGTATCAGGTGAGCTTCTGGGCAAGTTTACTACAGCAGAAAAAGACACATACTGTATATGGAGCTGATTATGTCATGCAATCATCAAACTGAACAAGTTTACAAATCACACCCTATGGTAAAAGTGTTTTGATCTCATGATATAGTTGTCATGAACTGCTCTGAGACAAGAAGATTGAGGATCCAAACTAGTGATGTTCACTAGTGACAGCTCAATTACTCATGAATCTCCGTGCCGGAGCGCGTGTTGTTTTCAGAGAAACACGTGATCAACGAAAAACGAAGCCTCACTTTCTTTCCAGTCACATGAATGCTTCACTTTGCGTGTCGGAATGTTTGAACGCAGGTTTTTGGAAGTTTAAGTCCATTTACTAACATTTTTATTTTTATTTTTATAAATAAGCCTATAGCCTATGTTACATGATCATATATTCTGACACATAAACAGCATAGAAACCATAAAATAATTAGACCAACATTTACTTGCATCAAGCAACACTGTTGGTATTTTTATAATAAGTATTGATATAATTGTTACATTTAATTTATTGCCACACTTTAATATGTGAATTATACTATCAGAAAACGTAACATTTAGCATTGTCAGGCTTTTATTTGTGCTTAATGGATAAAACAACGGCGCTGCACACTCGGCTGCTCATAAACATGGATGCAATAAATATGACCTGCCCCAAGATGGCGCTGTTTTTGACACTCTTGATGCTTCGAATCTATTCCCGAAACATTAACTGGAAAGCCTCAGTGCTTTATGAGGCTTCTTTTGCCCATCCCTAAATCCCTGATCCGCAGTGTTTATTGAACAGGATAATCCAAAAACGTAATCTAAATCCAGGCAAGGGTCATACACAAACAAGCAATCCAAACATTAACAGAAAAGGGCTGAGGCAAGGAGAGAAATCCAAGAGAACAGGCAGAGAATCAAGAGAAACAAGACACAAACACTAAACAAGACTTCGCAGAGAACGAGTGTGAAAACCAGGCTTATATGGGGTGAGCTAAACAAGGTAATGACACACAGGTGAATGTGATCATGGCTGATTAGTCTGGGCAAAGGATTATGGGAAATGTAGTTTGTGGGTGTGTGGTGATTGTCCGGGTTGGAGTGCCCTCTGGTGGTTATCCTGGGCACTCACTGGTGATCGTTACAATAGTACTGTGCTTGAAAACAAGTCTTTATTAACGCATAATCAGAACATTGGGGAAAGAGATAATGGCTCTCTGAATTGGCCTGGAAATTGAGGTGGTCTGAATGTGTAAAAAGCTTTTTTAAAGGTAATGATGTTGTATCCTTGCTTCTTAGCAAAATGAAAGTAATCTGGTCTCATTCAGTCTTGCAGAACAGGACTTAATTGGTATGCTAGGCTGGCACCTTAGATTTAATCAAAAAGCACACTGAATCATATACCAAAATACTTGAAACATCTAAAAATACCAGCAGAAAAGATCCAGAGCCAGAACATCTCCCAAACTCAATCTCAGGAATTAGAAATCAACATCAGTGGCTGTGCTACTGACAGCACTGTCAAGTTAATGCAAATATTTAACCCTATAAAGCCTACTGTATCATATTTCATACATACATGTCTAATAGATCAATATGATCAAAACTTTGCTGGAAACCTTTTGCACTCAATCTACTACATGCTGACTGATAGTTTATACTTTTTTTTTTTTTTTTTTTTAAGTAAAAGTGTAATTGTTCAAACGTCCACCTTCAACTCGTGGTGTGAAATCTTTTTGCCGTGAAATCTTTACTGATTTTTATGGAAGCTTGTTTCCGCCACTGAATAATAAATAAATAATAAAAATTGCGACTTTTTATCTCACAATTGTGAGATATAAAGTCAGAATTGCATTAAATAAAGTCGCAATTGCGTGTTATAAAGTCAGAATTGCGAGATATAAAGTCAGAATTGCGAGATATAAACTCGCAATTGTGAGATAAAAAGTCAGAATTCTGACTTTTTTTCTCGCAATTGCGACTTTATATCTCGCAATTCTGACATTATAACACGCAATTGCGACTTTATATCTCGCAATTCTGACATCTACGGTGACGCATTGCTGCCACATACATATTATTTTTTCCCCTCAATTATGTCGTAATAACGAGATCTTATGTCGTTTTAACGACATCTTTTCTCGTAATAACGAGATCTTATGTCGTTAAAACGACATCTTTTTCTCGTAATAACGAGATGTTATGTCGTTAAAACGACATCTTTTTTTGCCCTTATAAGGACATGTGTAGTCATGTACAAAATATGCCTTTATCCACGTAAAATTGACAGCCTATCGCGCCTTTATACTAATACTAATTATGCTAACTCAGCTAATTTAATGTAAAGAGATGGATACTAATTACTAATTAAATAATGTCAAATATTAAATGTAGGCTATTGATTAGAGTTGCCATAGACTAAAGGATTTTTCTTGACTAGTAGTCATTCATTTAAGCAATTAGGACTAATCGCACGTTTATATTCAATCCTGGGTGCATGTATAGGCTATAGCCTATATTCCACGCTCAAACGCATACATAAAACTTGCCGCAAAGCACCGGCAAAAGTAGGCTAATGATATAATAAATGTGTCTGAAAAAATAACGAAGCATTTGAATTGTTTATTAATGAACTAGTCTTTTCTAAATCAGTGTAGGCTGCCTGCAAACATATCTCCATACATCTCCGCTGTAATGTAGCCTAGATGTGCCTTTCATACGGACAGGATTACATAATGGTACCGTATTTGCTTTCGATTGGATTTTTTTCGTTGGTGAACATTTTTTTTTTTTATAAACTTTATATAGATAGCTATATTTCTCATGTCTGTGAGGCTTGTCTATACACTGTTTTTCAGTTCATTTTTGAGACGCGCTCCAATTCACAGAGATCATGAAAGCGCGCCCTGTTCGTTTTCTTGTATTTTAAAAAAAGCACAACGTTTTCTTGTTGTTGTGAGTTTACACAAATAAAAACAGTTGCGACTAATGTATGACCAGAAATGATGGAGTATTTTAAGTTGTTTCCACTGTTGATAGGAAAATGCGAGTGATGCACCGGCGCCGTCATGCAGTGAGCGCTCCACACTCCGCACAAACACTTGGATATGCGCTTAATAATAGCGAACATTTATCTAGGTTAACGTTAGAGCGAGCGGCCATGCCAGACTGATAAGTCCTCTTCGTGTCTAACAAATCAAATTGTGTTGCATTTTATTGCGCCAGTTTGAAAAGAGCGGCTGAAACACTTAGCCTATACAGATAAACGCCCAACGCTGGTGTTTTTTCTTTAAACAAATTCGTTTAGGCTTTAAAATAAATATTGTTTATGGGCTAATTAATGCCACAATAATTTGTTTATTTTATTGGCTACTTGTATTTTTCATTTTTGTTTTGCATTGAATACCATTTAAAGGATTTGCTGTGCACCGCAATGCCATCCTCCCATAGAAAGACATGTTAAAAGCCACCTTTATTTTCTTTATAATAAATGGTTTCTATGGGAGGACAACACTTAACGTAGGCTATAATTAAATGCATTGCGTTCATATTCTGGGCTCATCTGCTTTTCTGTGTGTACAGCATTTGATCTTTATCACTGAAGCTTTTTCTTTATTAAGGGTTTATTATTCCATTCCAAAGGACTGTTTATAAGGTGACAATCCGTTATACATCTTGAAGATTTTTGTATTGTATTGTTATAAATACAATACAAGTTATAAAGACGAAGATTGACATTTCGTTAATTAAACAAAATAAGAACACAATGTTGTAAAAAATAAACAACTTAGGCTATATTCTGTTAGATGTGTTTTGACTACTTTTTGTTTAATTATATCTCTAGGTAATGAAGATGTAGCCTATTAACAAAAATAAAAATCTTATATATATATATATATATATAGCCTAATATATCATATATATATATATATATATATATATAAAAAAAACGTATAGGCCTATATAAAATATATTTTCAAAAAAGGGCCTCATTGATTACTTTTGCCTGATTGGGGGCTGCTACTATTTGCTTAAAGGACAAGTTCGGTATTTTACACTTAAAGCCCTGTTTACAGATCGTATCTGATGAAATAGAACGGTTAAGATTAAAATTTGGACACATGCTGCTGTCCCGAGAATTTTAGGTTTGTTTCGCTTCACCCCCTCACCCCCACAATGGTTGTCTATATGCACTGGAAGATTCCGTCCTAAAAACACATTAAACTTTAGTTTACAAAGATGTGAAACTCACCGAGTGGTCAGGGGTGTTCACTGATATGTTCCATCAAAAATCACTGAAAAAGATGCATTCCAACAGGTTTTATCGTAGTTTTTGTCCAACTCCATTGACTTGTATAGGATGCGCTGTGAGACCGCAGCACCTTTACGGTATTACTCCGCCGCTTCTTTGCGAGATATAAAGTTAGAATTGTGAGACATAAAGTCAGAATTGTGTGATATAAAGTCAGAATTTTGAGATATAAAGTCAGAATTGCGAGATATAAAGTCAGAATTGTGTGATATAAAGTCAGAATTGTGAGAAATAAAGTCAGAATTGTGTGATATAAAGTCAGAATTGCGAGATATATAGTTAGAATTGTGAGATATAAAGTCAGAATTGTGAGATATAAAGTCAGAATTGTGAAATATGAAGTCAGAATTGCGTGAAATAAAGTCGCAATTGTGAGATATAAAGTCAGAATTGTGAAATATGAAGTCAGAATTGCGTGAAATAAAGTCGCAATTGTGAGATATAAAGTCAGAATTGCGAGATATAAAGTCAGAATTGCGAGTTATAAAGTCACAATTGCGAGATATAAAGTCAGAATTGCGAGATAAAAAGTCAGAATTGCGAGATATGAAGTTAGAATTGCGAGATTTAAAGTCAGAATTGCAAGATATAAAGTCAGAATTGTGAGATATAAAGTCAGAATTGCGAGATATAAAGTTAGAATTGTGAGATATAAAGTTAGAATTGTGAGATATAAAGTCAGAATTGTGTGATATAAAGTCAGAATTGCGAGATATAAAGTCAGAATTGTGTGATATAAAGTCAGAATTGTGTGATATAAAGTCAGAATTGCGAGATATAGTTAGAATTGTGAGATATAAAGTCAGAATTGCGAGATATAAAGTCAGAATTGTGAGATATAAAGTCAGAATTGTGTGATATAAAGTCAGAATTGCGAGATATAAAGTCAGAATTGTTTGATATAAAGTCAGAATTGCGAGATATAAAGTCAGAATTGCGAGATATAAAGTTAAAATTGTGAGATATAAAGTTAGAATTGTGAGATATAAAGTCAGAATTGTGTGATATAAAGTCAGAATTGCGAGATATATAGTTAGCATTGTGAGATATAAAGTCAGAATTGTGTGATATAAAGTCAGAATTGCGAGATATAAAGTCAGAATTGTGTGATATAAAGTCAGAATTGTGTGATATAAAGTCAGAATTGCGAGATATAAAGTCAGAATTGCGAGATATAAAGTCAGAATTGCGAGATATAAAGTTAGAATTGCGAGACATAAAGTCAGAATTGTGTGATATAAAGTCAGAATTGCGAGATATATAGTTAGAATTGTGAGATATAAAGTCAGAATTGTGTGATATAAAGTCAGAATTGCGAGATATAAAGTCAGAATTGTGTGATATAAAGTCAGAATTGTGAGATATAAAGTCAGAATTGTGTGATATAAAGTCAGAATTGCGAGATATAAAGTCAGAATTGTGAGATATAAAGTCAGAATTGTGAGATATAAAGTCAGAATTGCGAGATATAAAGTCAGAATTGTTTGATATAAAGTCAGAATTGCGAGATATATAGTTAGAATTGTGAGATATAAAGTCAGAATTGTGAGATATAAAGTTAGAATTGTGTGATATAAAGTCAGAATTGCGAGATATAAAGTCAGAATTGTGTGATATAAAGTCAGAATTGTGAGATATAAAGTCAGAATTGCGAGATATAAAGTCAGAATTGTGTGATATAAAGTCAGAATTGCGAGATATAAAGTCAGAATTGCGAGATATAAAGTTAGAATTGTGAGATATAAAGTTAGAATTGTGAGATATAAAGTCAGAATTGTGTGATATAAAGTCAGAATTGTGTGATATAAAGTCAGAATTGCGAGATATAAAGTCAGAATTGTGAGATATAAAGTCAGAATTGCGAGATATAAAGTTAGAATTGCGAGATATAAAGTCAGAATTGTGTGATATAAAGTCAGAATTGCGAGATATATAGTTAGAATTGTGAGATATAAAGTCAGAATTGTGTGATATAAAGTCAGAATTGCGAGATATAAAGTCAGAATTGTGTGATATAAAGTCAGAATTGTGAGATATAAAGTCAGAATTGTGTGATATAAAGTCAGAATTGTGAGATATAAAGTCAGAATTGTGAGATATAAAGTCAGAATTGTGAGATATAAAGTCAGAATTGTGAGATATAAAGTCAGAATTGTGTGATATAAAGTCAGAATTGCGAGATATAAAGTCAGAATTGCGAGATATAAAGTCAGAATTGTGAGATATAAAGTCAGAATTGTGAGATATAAAGTCAGAATTGCGAGATATAAAGTTAGAATTGCGAGATATAAAGTCGCAATTATTATTATTTATTTATTATTCAGTGGCGGAAACAAGCTTCCATAAAAAACCCTTCAACTGTGGTTAAATAGCTGAAATGTGCAGCATTGAATTACTTTTTTTCTTTCTTTTTTTAAAAATAAAATGGCGGCAACAGCAATAATATTTTATGCAATCTTCATTAATGTATTATAGTTCAATAGTCCAAATATGGTTTCAAAACAACTTTCCACATTATTATAGAATTCAGTGCGAGTTCACAAATGTTTCACTACAGCTTCAAATATGGCACATCCAATTACATGTTAGAGACTGAACAGATGTTTATAATTTTCATAGACACTCTTTTCATAATTTCAGTTCTTAATAAGAGCCAAACAACACAACTCCAGTATTGTTTGTCCCCCTTCACACTGCAAACGATAAAACAACATGTTGTCATTGAGCAGTCATTTGATGTTGTCATTCAAACTTTATGTAAATGAGCAATGCCTTTTGGGAACACCTTCCAAGGAGAATGACGTCTTCTGACAGATACTGTGTCATCATTTACAGTAGAATTGCAATGCGAACTCTACAGTTTCCATGAAGAAGCAGTTCTTCTCGCCACTCACTGGTTATCTATATCCGCCTGAAAGCCAATTCAGCTTCAGATGTTTTATATGGCTTTCAGTCGCTGTGTGCTATCTTTGCTGAACCAGACCCACTCTCTGCTTTCCCACAATTTCCCTGTCAAACGCAAATGTCTTGATGGTTTAGACGTACCCAGGTGTGAGCTTGACACTCAATTAACCTCCAATAATGGGAATGCTTTTCTTATAGAGAACAGTATTAATCTGTGTTTAAATGCAGCGGATCAGTCAAACTAACACAATAATCACACAGTAATAACCATGCTGAATGGTTCAATTGTCTTGAAAATGACTGGAAATCAACCTGGTTTTTGTTTTTGGTGTGGAGATGAGCAAGGCCCCGTTGCTGAATTTAGATCAAAGATTCTTTTGTTTAAACACCTAGATTGTGTGGAAATGGGCAATTTCAATCACAGTCCCAAACGAACTTTTGAAAGGATTTACAGAACAGTACATTTTTTTTGTGGGCTGAAATTGTTAAATTATATAGTAAACTGTGCAGAACAGTCTTTATTTATTTATTTAACTGAAATACTATTATATAGCTTTTAATCATATTTTGAATCATTTTTCATTTTTATATTTTCTGTTTCCATTCTATTGCGTGTTTTTATTTTTATTTTTATTTTTTTTTATGCAAATGTTCATATCGTTGTTATTAATGCTAATTTCTGTTTCTTAGTCTTAGTAGTAGTAAAAAAGTTAATGTTTGTTTTATTTAAAGTAATGATTTTTTAAATAGTTTCCGTTCAGTTAGTTTCACCCGATTCCCTGAGAGAGAAACGAGTCTCCGCCTCATGGCTCGACGCTACGGGAATACTTTGCGTGAGCCGGTGCCCTTTTTGCTCATATGTGACACAGATCGGATGTGTTCCATGAAAAAAAACGCATGCATTCGGATATTTCGAGATCGGTTTCAGGCCTCAGTCATATGTGGAAATAAATCAGATATAAATCGGATATGTGCCAAAGCGACTGTCATGTAAACAGGCGGATCGGATTCTCTGAGGCATTAGGCGATGTCTCCGTGGTTTATGTCGAGAGAAACCCCGACGTGCTTCTGCAAAGGGATGGATGGCCCGACCAAACGTTGTGTCGTCGTAGGAGAGGAATGTGGACAAACGTTGACACAACATATCAAAGGCTGGCTCGCTCATCCTAAAATTTCTGACCCACTGCTTCTTGTTAAAGCCGATATTTAAACACAATCTGCTCCCACCAGTCCTGAGATCTCTCTCGCACACAATAACTGAAGCACATGTGCAATGATGGCACTTTTCGTCCTCCTCCGCTGCAAAATCATGGTGATGTTTGGCGAACTTTGCTTATATCGCAGAGCTAGCATCAAGCAAAGAGAATGTAACCCTTTAAGCATGCGTGATGTTTCAGATAGTATGGCAAGTGTAAACACATGAATCGGATATGGGTCACAGTTGAAAGAACGTGTAAACGGACGGTCAAAAAAATCAAGTCACATCAGAATTGGGCATCAAGACCTGCAGTGTAAACGAGGCCTAAGTGTTCGTTTGTTTAAATAAGTATGGTCTTAGTTATTTAAAAACGGGAATGTGACGTCATGATTGACAGCTGTGATTGACAGCTTCTCTAAACGAAGTATCACTGAGGCACCAACAGACTTTTTGGGGCATTTTCAGGAGGAGATTGGAGTTTCAACTTTAATTTCTACATTTCCATAACTGTTTATTTCACACTGACATAAGGAGTTGCTCTGCACTGTACTAACCGTTTCTGCGGGAGTGTGAGCGGGACCTTGATATCGCGGCTCCACTTATCGTTCACTTCTGCGCAGAATCACGTCCAGAATGGCATCCAGCCCCAGATGAGCCGGAGGTGCGAACTAGAAGAGACAGTGGGTCGTCAACAAGTCCACTTCCACTCGGCCGTTCCTCTGCCATATGGACTCCAACACTTGTGGATGGAGTCGCCATTCCCTAGACCTCAGTCCACTGGGAAACTGGGAAACGTACACTTCGAGAGCCTGACCCTTGTTCAAGAAGAATCATGACTCCTTCCAAAGTCATAGAGCATGAAGCTCACAGCATATGAATCTTACGACCCCGGAGGGGTGATAGAGAGGACTCAATCCTCTGCCTTTGAGCCAGAACTGGAAAATATTGATAAATTACTGATGAATGCTGACCCCAAAATGTGATTATGTAACTTTTCTATTACAGTCTTTCTGTAATATCGTGTGTCTAGTTACCCTGGAGATGATGATAGCAATCTCCCTTTCATTCACAGGGAACCTATTCTTCTTTTAAATGACTTTTCAGACATTTGAGTCAAAGAGCTTATATTCAGCCTCTTTGATGAAGAGAAACCCCAACAAATGCATCACTTTAATGGCCCTCGCACTTATTACATAAAATTATGCATCATACATTTTACTTATTTGCATGGAGCCCTTTTCTTTCTGTTCATAAAATCAAATCTAGCCTGTTTAAAGTCAGGGAAAATAAGCCAATTAGTATCACGGATCACAAAAGATGAGACATGATAGGTTCAATTTAAAAAGGGCATCATTTAACAAGCATTAATTGCGGTTCCTTTATTAACAACGCCCAGGGCAGACAACTTAAGATCGGTTCGCAGTCCATTTATATAACGATCAAATATAATGGGCTATTCATGAGGCCAAAAGGAAATAAACAATATCTGACCAAGATATCATATTTGTTAATTTTCTTTTGGTATTATAGTGTAGCCTTGAGGACTGAAGACAAGTATATGTATAGTTCTGTATGCGTATATTATACAAGTATACAGTGCGTGCAGAATTATTAGGCACGTTGATTTTCTGATCATACTTTTTTTTCCAGGCACATTTTACCAATTCCAAACCACATTAATCGTAATAACTACTATTACTTTTGTATTTAATCATTTATAAGTGATATATAATTGTTCATGAAGGCTGGAAATAAAAAAATAAAAAACGCCTTATATTCAGGTGTGCATAATTATTAGGCAAGTTTTATTTTACAGATAAAATAAGCCAAAAAATATATTTAATTCAGACTTAAAAGTAAAAAAATGATTAAATACTAATGCAATACTAGAGATTGCAGTTAAGGCATGACCATTGGAAAGTGAAATACTCATTGGGTCAGCAGGGTCAGACAAAAACAGGTGGAGAAGAAAAGACACATGTTAACAACAAAATAATGAAGAATTAAGGTGAATAATTAAGTGTGAAACCATCAGGAACCCTTTAGTCTCCAGCGCCACCATTTTCCAGAACTGCAACTTACCTGGAGTCTCCAGAAGAGCAAGGTGTCAGGGTCTCAGAGACTTGGGTTAGGGAAAGAATCCTAAAATGACCCCCACTTAATAAGTGTCACAAGCTGAAGTGTAGTAAAATACATGAAGACTGGTTTTAGACAGACAGATTGAGAGTGACTCTTGAAGGACCAGCACCACATCCTCTTCTACCACTATTTGAAGAATTCATCTTACAGAATACGTTTTAATAAGTTTTGGAAATTTATTTTTAGTCCATCTCTGCAAAACGGACATCAGGGTAGGAGATGGACTAAAAATAAACTCCCAAAACTCCCTAAAAATGGGCATTTAATAATTTTTTGACTTTTCAGTCTGAGTTAAATCTCTTTTTTGGCTTATTTTATCTGTAAAATAAAAAGTGCCTAATAATTATGAATTATATCCTGAATATTACCTGAATATAAGGCGTTTTTTTTTCATTTACAGCCTTCATGAACAATTATATATCACTTATAAATGATTAAATACAAAATTAATTGTAGTTATTACGATTAATTTGGTTTGGAATTGGGAAAATGTGTCTGGAAAAAAACATATGATCAGAAAATCAACATGCCTAATAATTCTGCACGTATGTATATTTCAGCTGTCATAAAATACATTCAGAAAGACACCAGAAACTTTGTGTATCCATATATATATATATATATATATATATATATATATATATATATATATATGCATACCATACATATAGAGTATGTTCACCTGTATTTCCATAAAAACACCTATAGGCCTATATTCCAAGGTTCTTCATTATATTTTTCATTCCTATACCCATATGTTCAGAGCATCTTTGTTAACTAGATGAGCGTCTTCTTCAGAAAGTATCTCGATCACATTGTGCTATGATTAAATGGCTACACCCCTGAGAATCTGCCAACCTGTTATTTTCAATATGAGAATAAACTGTTGGGCATATGCTTCTGGTTTATTGCCTCCAGATGGTTTGAGATTGTACATCACCGGGGTCTCCACCCAACCATCGTCTGTTTTGCTCTGTGCAGGAAGAGGAACGCCGTTATGGTCGAGTCTCAGATGGATTGCGTGTCGCTTAATACTGTGAGTTTATGTATAATTGATTCGCGAAGAGTAGTTTGAACAGTAACAGCTTTAGAATCAATCCAACCTGTCAATTTTTATCTCATAACCATTCACGAATGTAAACTTCTTTCTGCAGGGCATAATACGAGAGGAGCTTCCCATGCATGAATAATGTGACATAGATTTTAATGGAAAAAAATCAACTGATTATGAGAGATCTGGGGCCATGCAAAACATCAAATATAAAGGCAGCTTGTTTAATGACTGCAGAACGTTTCCAAAATATTTATTAAAAAGGTTTTAATGTCAAAGCATCTAATTAAACATTGTGGAAATTATTCGAACATTATTATTATTAAATTTTTTAAAACAATAAAAAAGTGTCTATTGCTCAACAAGGCTGAGTTATTTGAGAAAAAATACAGTAAAAACAGTAATATTGTGAAATATTATTACAATTTAAAATAACTTTTTTTCTATGTGAATATATTGTAAAATCTAGTTTATTCTTGTGTTAAAAGATGAATTTTCCACACGAATACTCCAGTATTCAATGTCACATGATCCTTCTGATTCACTGCTTAAGAAACATTTCTGATTATTATCAGTGTTGAAAATAGATTTTTGTGGAAACCGTGATACATTAGGTAATTTGCAGGATTCTTTAATGAATAAAAAGTTCAAAAGAACCGCATTTATTTAAAATATAAACTTTTGTAACATTATAAATGTGTTTACTGTCACTTTTGATCAATTTAATGTGACCTTGATGAATAAAAGTACTAATTTCTTCTTTTTTTTTTTTTTTTAAAGGTTTTCCAGGTTGAATTCTGTCAAAACAAGATTAGAATTTTTACTGCACCAAAAATATTGACACCCTAATCAACATTATGTATCCACAACAGTGTAATAATTACATGCTAAATGTCTATCAGAAATAGTCCATTAATTATATAATTCTAACCAAATTAAAGTTGATGAAATACAACGAAACTTACATCTATAATATAAAATGTGAAAACACTTTTTTTTTTTACTTCCAAATTATTATTTTTATTTTTATTAATACAATTCATTGGAAAAATCTATTTAAAACAAACAAACAAAACAAAAAAAAACAGTAAAAAGTAAATGAAGTTCAGTTTTAGATTTCATTATTATATCATTTCAAAATTACATTTCAAAATTACTTTCTTTTTTTCTTATATTTTTTTCCAAATTAAGCTTCTGCGTCAAGTTTTCTGCCTTGATTCCCATTTAGAAATTGAAATAGTTGTTTTGCTGCCTCATTCAATCGTCTATATCTCTCTCTCAACTAAACCTCATCGATCTACGAATGCAGTCCTCCTCCTCTGATCAGCTCCCAACGAGGATCTATTAGGCCTAATTGTTGCTTGTCTTATACTTAGAGATTTTGGTACATCATGAACGTGGGACAGTCCTCTCTATAGTGAGCCGCATCGGAAATTGGATTGTACAAAGTGATAAAAATCACAGAGAGAGTCTCTCGTCTGTCGAACTCTCTACGCTGAGCTCTGCAAGGGTTTCTGGGTAAAAGACACCATACACGAGTGCAATGTTCTGCACAAGCCTCATAATGACAAATGGAGGACAGAGGAAAGGTGGAAATAAAGCGACTGAACCATAAGGAGGTGACGAGGGTAGAAAGCAACGTGACAGCTGGAGAGAGATCGAACACAGAACTTTAAATTGGCTCAAGGGGAGAGGAAAGTTGTGGAAAGAGAGAGATAGCAGGACTCACAGATAAGAGCGTCTCGTCACAAGCTTCCTTTTGATCCGTTTGTTCTTCTTTTGGCGAGATCAAAACAGAGTTTATTTAGTGTGTATATATGTGTGGCGTACAAGATGAGAAAACACGAGCGAGGGATTTACAGGAGCCTTTCTGCTGATGTGCTGATAAGAGTATTGTGTGAAGAACTGCTCAAGCATTCATACAAGCCAAAGCGCAAGAGATAAGAGTGGAAAACTGGAGGAGGGAGAGAAAACAAACAAACAAAACAGGTGAAGGCATTTGATACAGAAACACTGGTGTGACGGCGGCATCCCGAAACACACAATGAGCCAATCCCGGCTCTTCCAGGCATGTGAAGTAACATTTTACAATAAGATTCAATTTGTTAAAGGGACAGTTCACACAAAAAACGGAAATTCTGTCATCATCTATTCACCCTCATGTTGTTCCAAACCCGTATGAGTTTCTTTCTTCTGTGGAACACAAACGAAGATATTTTGAAGAATGTTGGTAGCCAGACAGTTTACGGTAGCCATTGATTTACATAGTATGATAAAAAAAAAATAATAAAAATAATAAAATAAAATAAAAAATAAAATAAATACTTTACTGCAATTGTAACTTCCATAATGTATATGTCTTATGGAAGTTACAATTGCAGTAAAGTAGGCTACTGTAGATATTACAAGAAATTGAAAGTGCAGTTAGATACAGAGTCTGTGAAATTACAGGGGTGATAATGCACTTATTAACCTGGAATATACTGTAATTTCATATACTGTATATACTTCAATATACTGTTTAACAGCGTGCATTCAGAAACATGTGCAAGGCTTACTTTATTTACACATTCCCATAAATCCCAACAGAAATGTACAGCATTTCACTAATCTTTTGGCACAATAAAACACGGGTTTGAACATCTAAAAGTGAAGAATTTAAGACATGAATATTAGTATTGTAACTTGTAGTGTAAGGTAAAATTATTGTTTTTATTTTATTTTACAGTATAACTGTAATTTACAACAGATATAATAAAAATAATATTTTTATTATTATTTCCACCAATATAAGTGCTTGATTGTTTAATAAATTAATTCAGCCATAAATAGTACTATTATAATTTTACAGTTATACAGTAAAATACAAGTTTTTTTGTTGTTGTTGTAAATTATTATTTGTTTACTTTAAAGTGAAATTGTATTATTGCCATAGTAATAATATATATTTTTTTATTTAATAACAATATTATTATTATTGTTATTATTATTATTATTCTCATTATTATTTTTATTTTATATTTATATGGATAAATAAACACATTTTGTTATACAAACAAGCACAGTAAACCTGGAACTCTTTCTTAAAAATTGCATTTTAAATTGTAATCTCGATTTGTATCAGTAAACTGTTTCCCCGGATCATAAAGCCCATGGAGATTGTTTTGAGATGCAACTTTCTTTCTAAAATGCATTCAGTCTGAAACATGTTTCCAAGTAAGATGTGAACTACTATAGCAGGAACATTTGAATAAAAACTTGATCACTGTGACATTTTTACATTGATGGTACAGACATAGTGAAGAGGCGTGACCTCGCAACTCAAAAGCCTGAGAAACAGAAACACAATCACAGATAAAGCAGTTTTTGAAGTGCAACATGATGGGCTTTGCTTTTTTTGTAATGCGGTTGCAGATATTTGCATCTGTATAGAGCTCTCCTTCGGCTGAAGATGTTCTCTTTCACAAACACAAATGGCCATGAACGTCCTCTTGCTTTTCATCTTCCTGACATGTTTGCACTGAAAACTTTAATAGTGTGGCTCTCTCTTCTGCAAAAACTATTTGAATTACAAGATGCAGCCTTCAAATCTATAGGTCAAGTGTTCATACATATTGATCTGTTTTCAAAATCTATTATCCCAAAGGCTTTCAAACTTAATACATACATTAAAAAAAAATTGAGAGATGTAGGACCATGATCACATCAGCCTATTGAATGAATGAATGAATACATTTTATTTTTATTTTATTTTTCTTCTTCAGAACATGGTCATTAGTAACAAAACATATTTTAAAGGGCACCTATTATGCCCCTTTTTACAAGATGTAATATTGGTCTTGGGTGTCCCCAGAATGCATTTGTGAAGTTTCAGCACAAAATACCCCACAGTTCATTTATTATAACCATTTGAAAATGTCATTTTTGGGGCCTGTTTTAAAAAGAGCTGTTTTGGAGTGTACCACCTTAAATGTTAATGAGCTGCATATCCCCGCCCTGCTGCTGGACCCAGATGATGAAGAGACACCAATGAGAATGGACTAAACGTCTCGGAATGGTTATTTGATACATTTATGTACTTACAAAGTTTTAATCGCGTCCCCTTTGCAATTATGGATGTGCAACACACACACACACACACACACACACGAACTGTGATAACGTTCGCACAATTTTTTGAAACTACACACACACACACACACACACACACACACACACACAAATACTGTGATAACGTTTGCTAAGTACAAGCGATTTATTTTATTTTTTTCTTAAGGGGAGGGAGATAGACGTTTATATACTGTCTATGGAGATAGAGCAGACCTTAATTTATTTACATTTGTAATTGCTGCAAAAATGATAGCCTACGTGACATAAAACTGTCTGACGTTGTTTGTTGAGACATCTATGACGACGACAATAAATAGCTTTAGACGCATTTGTTGTTGAACTGGCTGACATCGATTGAAATGACTATTTGCTCAAAAATCATGAAATACACTTACTTGTGGAGGTGATGTTGAATCGCGAACTGTAGGCAATGATCCACACTTGATTAACTTTGACCCTCGTTCACTAAACAGTCAGTCAGAAAATGAAGGAAGTTTAAGTGGCGCCGTTTCTTCATAAATAAAATCCATCCGCTGCGTTTTCAGTGGCTCTGATGTCAGTGAAGACTACTATGTCCATTCTTACATCCCACAACAGAACACCTAAGTTACACTTCTTATGAGACATTACACACCGGCTGTCGTTGAAACAATGGAGGATGCAGATCACCGAGGGCGGGGTCTATGCCAAAACCAGACTGTCAATCAAACCGCGTCGGTGGGGCTTAGCGCAATTCTACGTCACAGTGAGGGAAATCTAGAACAGGGCGTTCTGAGACAGTGCTTGTGATTTATTGAGATAGTAAAAAAACTCTTGGGTGGATTTTTATCATTCTAGGGTGGTTTTGCTCACACACTGCCAACACACATTTATGTTCAAACACCATGTAAAAGTGAATTTTGCATAATAGGTGCCCTTTAACAGAAAATAATAAAATTCAAAGTCACAGCATGTTCAAAAAAAAAAAAAAAAAAAAAAAAAAAAAAGAGAAGGAAGAAGCTAACTTATATTTGCCTTCCCCTTTTACACATCTAGCTTTGAAACGGCTGCTGTTTACTCTTGCAAGATATCATAATTAATACTTATTGAGAAAAAACTCAATCATTTGAAGTACATTTATCTGAAAATAAATCACACAATACAATATAAAGAAAAAAATAAATAATAATAATAACAATAATTTAAATAAATGCAAAATGGCAAGAAACAGACTATAGTAATTCAAATCAACCTCTTGAAGAGGAAATGAGACAATAGTCCCACGTCCACCTTAATTTATATACTTTTCTAATATAGACATTTTTAACCTTCTTTTGAATTGCACAATATGTTTACTTTCCTTAATTGTTACAGGTAAATTATTCCACAGCCTCACCACGGTGACAGATATGCACATGCTTTTGAGTGTAGTGCGTGCCATTGATTGAGAGAGATTTCCTCTCCTTCTTAAATTATATCTACTATCTCTTTCCTTAAACCATTTTTGAATATTATTAGGGATTACTTTGTTTTTAGCTTTGTACATAATTTGTGTGGTCTTAAGATCCACTATATCTTTAAATTTTAATGTTTGTAATTTTAAAAATAAATCATTTGAATGTACATGGTAGCCAACATTGCAGACTATTCTCATTGCCTTTAGGGTGGTTTTATAGGTATTGCCCCACACCTCTGTACAATAGGACAAATAAGGAAGAAAAAGCGCGCAGTACAACATATACATTGTTTCCTGGTTCAATATGTGTCTCACTTACAAAGTATACCAGTGATCTTTGCCAATTTAGAACTAATGCAATTGGCTTGTGGTTTCCAGCTGAGCTTATGATCAATTATTACTCCCAAAAAGGAGTTTTCATAAACTCTTTCTAATCTGGTGTTATCACACATTACTTCAATAGTTAAATCTTCAGGAATTCTACGTTTCCCAAAAATCATAAATTTAGTTTTCTTTATATTAAGAGATAATTTGTTTAAATCAAACCACAATTTAAGCTTAACCAACTCTTCAGAGACAATCTTCAACAAATGTTGGAGATTCTCTCCTTCACAAAATATATTTGTGTCATCTGCAAAGATTACAAATTTCAACAAGTCAGAAGTTTTGACAATATCATTTATGTATAATATAAATAATTTTGGTCCTATTGATAAGTGTGTATTTATTATAATTAGCTGCCGAAAGTATAATTTCACATCTAATACATCATGCTACTGATAGTGTAAAGTTAAACAGGTAAAAAAAACACACAAAAAAAACACAAAAAACACTTGTATATCAATTTATGATGACAAAAAAGAAAGTTAAAATTGATGTAGAGGTCAGACATAAATGATGAAACATTCAGGCATAGCTTTTTGCCGACCGCTGTAATGCATCAGTTTATTCAGTCCAAGTTAAAGTGAAGTGTGTGATAATTCCCATTCTTTCTTTTCTCTGCATAGAAGTGAACCATTAGCTGGTCCTCCTGTAGTGCTGTGAGTCTGGCACAATAATATCTGTTTGAAAAGGTCAAAATATCTTTATTTTTCTCTTTTTATTATTACACACTTTATCTTAAAGCACAGATCACACAGTGGCTGGAGAAACATCGCCTCAGTTTAAATACGGGATGGGATGTTCTTTTCTAAAAACTAATGTGCAATCTTCCAATGTTGACATTTTAATTAATGGAGAAAGATTGATATGGTCACTGATTTTAAATGTCCGGACTTAATAATGGACTTAAATCTTCATTGAAAGAAAAGAGGGAAAACTATTAAATATCACTGTATATTGAGAAATGGCGTATATTTTCATATACTGTATATTTACATTATTACTTTGTAAGCGCTGATACTGTTGTGGTGCAATTGCTTTTATAATACATAATATTATATTAGTATTTATTTTTTGGCTCTGACGTGTGTGTGTGTGTGTGTGTGTGTGTGTGTGTGTGTGTGTGTGTGTGTGTGTGTGTGTGTGTGTGTGTGTGTGTGTCCGTGTGCATGTGTGTGTGCATGTGTTTGACATGTTTAATGCAGATTTTGTCTTGTTCTGTGTTATCTTACGTCTACTTTTTTTGGTGACCTGCCAAGAGACTGCAGATGGTACATAGCATCAAATGGAAAATTGTATGTTCAGTATTGTACACGGTCCCTTTCAAATAAATAAAATAACATTTAATTCAAAGGGAAATGTATTCATGTCGATGAAGATGCAGTGAAAATCAAGTGTTGCGTCAGTTCTGTCACGTTAGTCAAGCTCTCATCAGTGACTCTCAGCTGATCCACGTCTACCTATAGGAATACAACGCCTATCACATATATAAGCTCCTTCAGTATTATCAGCAGCTATCGTGTTTCTCAGGAGTGAATTACCCTCCTCCCTCCCCAGCTCCTACCAGCTCCTCCTCCCTCCCCAGCTCCTCCTCCCTCCCCAGCTCCTCCTCCCTCCCCAGCTCCTCCTCCCTGCCCAGCTCCTCCTCCCTCCCCAGCTCCTCCTCCCTCCCCAGCTCCTCCTCCCTCTCCAGCTCCTCCTCCCTCTCCAGCTCCTCCTCCCTCCCCAGCTCCTCCTCCCTCCCCAGCTCCTCCTCCCTCCCCAGCTCCTCCTCTCTCCCCAGCTCCTCCTCCCTCCCCAGCTCCTCCTCCCTCCCCAGCTCCTCCTCCCTCTCCAGCTCCTCCTCCCTCTCCAGCTCCTCCTCTCTCCCCAGCTCCTCCTCCCTCCCCAGCTCCCAGCTCCTCCTCCCTCCCCAGCTCCTCCTCCCTCCCCAGCTCCTCCTCCCTCCCCAGCTCCTCCTCCCTCCCCAGCTCCTCCTCCCTCTCCAGCTCCTCCTCCCTCTCCAGCTCCTCCTCCCTGCCCAGCTCCTCCTCCCTCCCCAGCTCCTCCTCCCTCCCCAGCTCCTCCTCCCTCTCCAGCTCCTCCTCCCTCCCCAGCTCCTCCTCCCTCTCCAGCTCCTCCTCCCTCTCCAGCTCCTCCTCCCTACCCAGCTCCTCCTCCCTCCCCAGCTCCTCCTCCCTCCCCAGCTCCTCCTCTCTCCCCAGCTCCTCCTCCCTCCCCAGCTCCTCCTCCCTCTCCAGCTCCTCCTCCCTCTCCAGCTCCTCCTCTCTCCCCAGCTCCTCCTCTCTCCCCAGCTCCTCCTCCCTCCCCAGCTCCCAGCTCCTCCTCCCTCCCCAGCTCCTCCTCCCTCCCCAGCTCCTCCTCCCTCCCCAGCTCCTCCTCCCTCTCCAGCTCCTCCTCCCTCTCAAGCTCCTCCTCCCTCTCAAGCTCCTCCTCCCTCTCAAGCTCCTCCTCCCTCTCCAGCTCCTCCTCCCTCTCCAGCTCCTCCTCCCTCTCCAGCTCCTCCTCCCTCTCAAGCTCCTCCTCCCTCTCCAGCTCCTCCTCCACCTCCTCCCTCTCCAGCTCCACCTCTCGTCAGTCAGGATTTGGCATTATGATTCCCCTTGAATCAGAATAAATTCTCGAATCATGTTGTACTTTAAAATCTTGAATTAATGATATCTGCATACATTTGTTGGTTCTGTTCTGTTCACCCTGAGGGATTTTCCTTGCAATTGCGAATGTATATTTCATATTTCTGATAATTAGCTGATACCACTTTTTTTTTTTTTAAATAGTCCGATACCGATACTTTAAATTTTTGGTACTTGCCGATACCGATACCTGTTAATTTATTGCATTTGTAATTATTATTTTTTTAAATATTGGGTACAGAAACCAAAATAATACAAATCAAATTAGTTGGTTTAATTTGTTAAGCAAATAGATATTTCCTTCAGTTATTTCCATACCTAATTATACCTGTTAAAATGTATTATGTGAGCTTCTGTTACTTTCACTGTTCATATTATTGCTCTATCATATTTTATATATAATTTAATAGCACAGCACATATTAAGAGCGGCTCCAACAGGACTCAACACTAAGGATTAATTTCAATACTTTTATTATATTCTCCCGTTTGGGCCTGTGAATACTTAATTTGTTTAATATTCTGTTAATTAGATACATTTACTTTATATACATCTTTTCTGATATCTCCATTTTACTGTCTGTTTGCTCTGTTGTTGGTGTGTCTTTGTCTGGACACAAACACAGTCGTACACACTCAGCGTCGTCTCGGTTTATGATATCGGATCATTTTAATGAGTACGAGCGCAGTATTGGACCCCATCCAGTATCAGTATTGGTGCATCTCTACTCACAGCTGCGAGTTTAAATCACTAAATTCTGACTCTATAACTCGCAATTGCAAGTTTATATCATACAATTCGGAGAAAAATGTCCGAATTGTGAAATAAAAAGACGCAATACCTTTTTTATTTGTATTCAGTGGCTCTTGTCACTTTGCATCAGTTGTCTTCTGAAGTTCAGTACCTCTGAAGGAGGAAGAGGAGGAGAAGAAGGACGAGTAACAGGCAGGCGTTTACGCGAGGAAGATGGCTCTGATTAGTCGAGGTCTGTGGGGTTATTTGGCAGAAACCTCATTATCTGTCAGTGTTTGTGTGCGCAGTCTCGGTCTCGTCTGAAGCAACGGGCCAAACAAGTCTCAGCGCCCGGTCCCTGTCTCTGAGCGTCTCAGCACTGGGAGAAAAACATGTTGTTAGCTTTCTTTTCTCTCTGATTTATTCTCTTCTGGTCTCGCAGTGCACCAGCTCTGTGCAGTCCAACGCCTGCCAGCATGTCAACACTACACACATCTGTGGAGGTGGGCTGCTGGAAATCACTATCCCAGTATTTCACTCCTCAAAAATGATGCTTTTTATTTTGAAGTGAACGGATGAGAAGGCCATCCAGAAAGTCCCCAGGTAGAATGTAGTTATTCGTGTTATTTTTAATTTAATACATATTGTAATTCATGTTTTTGTCATGATTCGATATATGTACATTTCAGACATTTTCACTTTTTGGATTTAATTTACTTCAATAATTCAAATTGAATTCACAGTGTAGCTATTATGACATATCTCCACTTAAAATATGTGAGTTATGTGTTATCGAGTTAAATGTTTAAATATTCATATTCCTGTGGATAAGTATTGAATAAATGTAACTTTCAGATAATGTTTTTTTTTTTTTTACTGGGATTCTCCTTTTTCTGTCATCGATTATTACATTTTTCAACTAAATTGTCAAAACATAATGTTAAAGAAAAAAAACGTTGATTTAATTTACATTAATGGCAGTTTGCAAACATGTTAATGGAAATGGTAATTTACATATTCTGTAAAAGTTTACCTGGATCTGGGACTTTTTTTAATCATTTTACATGTTGTGTCTTGACAAATAAATTAGCACGTTTCTATTTACTTCCCTTAATAACACAATGGCTTATGCAAAATCATCATGCACATGCTAAACTTGTGTCTAAATATGTTTATTTAAAAGTAAAATCTTCACTCATCTTATATACAGTAGCTTCTACTTTGTTTTCTTAGTTCTTCAGGAAATAGTGTGTAGATCTTCGGTATTGTAGCTCCATCCATAAATGGCACAAACTTTGTCACTTTGTCAGGTTTGTCACTTTACAAATTTGCAAGAAATATTGTAGATATTCAGTTTATGTGCTGCTGTTGCGCTTAGTGTCAGTTTCAGTTTATGTTGCATAGACTTTTATAGTCTGTATGTTCTCATTTCCTTCCAGTTTGTTGCTGTTTGTAGTTTTCTTGCTCATTATCTCCTGTGTATTTAAGCTCTGTTCTTTGCATTCAGTGTGATTTTAGCCCTCGTATTGGATTGCCTTCTTTGCTTTAGTGGTTTAATGAACATTTTAACTGCATTGGATCGTCATCTCCTCTTTCTTGCCTGATCTGCCTATTTCCGTGCATGAAAAAATAAATAAATCTGAATCTCTTTCAAAGATTTGTCAACACTAACCAGGCAAAGACAGTCATTAGTTCCTCTTGAACATGTTTTTTGTACTTGTTTAAGCATAAATCTAATGGACTTTATCGAGGTTAGTCCTTAAGACAAGAAAACACAATTGCAACAATGTGATTGTTTTTCATATTCAGTGAGCAATCATCTAATGTGCATTCTAGATTTCTGCATGATCCGCCGGGATTACATGCAACTCATATTTTTTGTCGGCGTCACAATTTTTTTATTTATTTTTAATCATTTGGTCCAAGCATCTTCTGAACTCAGTATTGATTGGAAACCACCGCAAAGGGTTATGCATGTCATTTGACTAGTCCATAGCCATATAATAATGTTCTTTCTACTGTCCTTATCATATATTCCCTCTAGCCCTTTACGCTGCAAATAAAGAACTTTTATGCCCGCCATTAACACGCTTTTATGTGGACGTTAAGAGATAATTGCTACCTTCGAAATTCCATTCAAAACGTTTGCGTTGATCGAGAGGGTAGAGCAAACGGGCGAGAGAAAAGCCAACAGTGTTGACTTCCCCATTCATCAAAAGCTCTCATTAACAGAGACTAAATCGATCTACCGTGCCAGAGCTCTACCGTCACTGGGAATCTGCATCAGTGACGTCTCTGCTGGGCAAACCAGTCACACACTCCAACCGGCACACGGCTCTAATGAGATACCGTGAAACATGCCACATCTAACAAGAGAGAATAGAACGAGCCAATGAACCCTGAGAGGAAGAGCAGGAGTCAAAAGACTATTGGCCACATGTGCTTGTGTCCTTGTCTAAAGGTCACATGTCATGTCCCAAAGCTCAGAGCTACTAAAGGGCATTTGTCTGTTAAGAGAAACCGGCAACAATTATCTGGCTTCAAGATTTTGGCACTATAATGCAAAATACACACACACACAAAAAAAAGAAACTAGGAACTAGAGATTTGTTGACCTTTTAGGTCAGACCCACCCTTAGACATGATGCCATGAATGACACACTCTGCAAAAATGCTTTTCTTAGTATTTTTGTCTTGTTTCCAGTCCAGATAACTAAACATTCTTAAATCAAGATGCATTTAGTAGATGAGTAAAATACCATAAGATATAATGTCTTGTTTTCTGGGGAAATTAATCAAAATTAAGGGAGTTTTTGCTTAAAACAAGCAAAATGATCTGCCAATTGGGTTACGAAAAAAAATCTGAATTCATCTTAATTCAAACAGAAAGATTATTTGTCTTACCCAGTTGGTAGATAATGTTGCTTGTTTTAAGCAAAAACTCACTTCATTTTGATTAATTTCCCCAGAAAACAAGACATTCTATCTTATGGTATTTTACTCATCTACTAAATGCATCTTGATTTAAGAATGTTTAGATATTTGGACTGGAAACAAGACAAAAATACTGAGTAAGAAAGGCATTTTTTTTGCAGTGCATGATGTTGCGATCTGCCAACACTACCTCACGACCAATTCGTACGAATTCGTACACGTGATAAAAAGGTGGCTAATTCGTACAAATTTTTACGACCTCACTCGTACGAATTTGTACGATTTGTCTAAACCCACGTGATGGGTAGGCTTAGGGGCGGGGTCAGGGGTAGGCTTAGGGGCGGGGTCAGGGGTAGGTTTAGGGGCGGGGTCAGGGGTAGGTCTTTTGTATGAATTCATACGAATTGGGCAATTCGTAAAATATGTACGATTTAGCAAAAATCGTACTAATTCGTACGAGTGAGGTCGTATGAATTCGTACGAATTAGCCACCTCGTATAATTCGTACGAATTGCCGTGAGATCAGGCTGGATCTGCATGTGCTATTTGTGCCTTTAATGCACTTCACGAGTTCACACTTACATCCAATTAGACAGAGTAAAGATCATGGCATTTGGCGTGCTGTCCGGGGTGGGGGGGGGGATCCGAGATGGGAATTGTTTGCCCGAACCCAGAGTATTCATTCATTCAATAATTCATTAATTATCATCTATAGTTTTGAAAACACTAACACTTAACAAAACTAATTGATGTTTTCACTAGTGCACAATCTGTAAAGATTACAGCATGAAATATGCCAAACATGGTCACGATGAAGGATAGGCTGTTTTATTCGGTTTAGTCACTTTTATTTTGCACCAAATATTTTTCATTTGTGCAAACCAGCCCACCAGATCTGACCCCATGAAGGAGTGTCGTTTGCTCCCATTTTGTTCCTAAACAACAACCTTTACCATGTAAAAAATGTGAATCACACACATCAAACAAGAGTTTTGTTTTGACAGCACGCACTTTTCTGAGCCCAACAAGCAGCGGTCGCGCGCTCAACACGCTGACCCAACAACACATGACCTTGAGGTGATTTTTCCATCGAGTCAGTCTCCCTCCAGCCGTGCATCTGGGGAATTTCAGGAGGGAAAACAAGATGGCTGTAGATTTTTAGAATCTTTAAAAGGTCACACATCCAAACAAATGCCAGCAGTGCCAAGTCTTTCCCCCCCTAGAGATAGCGACATGGCAAACAAAGAGTCAGACTCCATTTTTATGATGGAAAAGCTTTTAAAATGAGTTTGGCCTTTAATTAAATGCTTTGGATTGATTATTTTTGTGAAAGCTGAACAGGAAGAAAGCAGAGAACCGTAGCAAGACAGGACTTACAATTACGAGGAAACCTTCTTGAATGTCTCTCCCAACAATTACAGGTCTGTAATCATCCTGTGTGATTTAAAATGTAAATTATCTGGCAATTTAGTAGCAGTACTAGGCAAGGCAGGGCACGTTTGTTTATATAGCACATTTCTTACACTATGGTAATTCAAAGTGCTTTTTTATTGTATTATACTAATTATATTAGTATAATTATACTAAATACTAATAGTAACTGATTCACCCAAATACTGAGCACTGATTTGCTTGTGCAATGATGTTTACACCTGGTATTATATATAATGTTTGATAAAGATTCCAATACCAGGTGTAAACATCACAATTTGTTAGATTGCACAAGCAAATCAATACACACATTTATTTATATATGCCACATATAGCAGACATGGAAAGAACTGAAATGTCTGTCCTAATAAAAAATAAAAAATAAAAAAAAAAGATTTTTTTTAGGTTAATATTGTAACTATTGCAAAAGGGCATCTTTTTGTTTGCCATGGCACATTTGAAGCACTCAACCCTTGACTTCTGGTTGACAGAAAATACTTTAAAAGTTCTCAAGGCGTGACATTTAATACTGAGGTTAGCACAATGTAAAGGTGGCCCTGGCTACTTCAAAGAAAGGTTGACTTCAGCCAAGCATCAAAACCTGCAAACCACTCCATTGCCTTCAGGGTTTCATTTCCTACACTGTGCAAGCATGGCCTTCTGGATTTTAACTCGCTCAGCTGTTTTTTGTGTTCATTGATTTATGTCTGATGCATTTTCCTATTGTTTCTGATGTAGTCTCACTAACACATCACATCTGAGATGTGTACTGGGATCTTTGGAGATTGTGTCACAACTGATAATTGATTGACAGTGCATTGGTGATGTTGAAATCAACTTGGGCTCATTAGAAAAACATGACTATACCTGCATTTTTGCAAAACACCAAAAACACACCTACTGTATACATAAAAGTCACTGCAATTTCCAGCTGAAAATAACACTAGAAGCGACAAAACCTCAACAACGTTTGATCTTTTTCACGCAAGTTATGATTATTGATGACTTTGTGGTTTCCTGCACAATGCTATATTATTGTCACGATCGCAGTGAACAAGGTCCACAGATACAGATTAATTCAAAAATAAAAGCATTTAATCAAACAAACTCAGATAATCCATAATATCATGTGGAAAAAACAGCCAACAATCAAGGCAGAGAAACAAGGAACTTAAATACACACTGATAACAAACTAAAAGACTGACAGGTGTGATAATCAGCCATAGTAACTAATGATAGCGGGGAACATGAACAAAGACAACATGAAATAATGAGAAACAAACTAAAAAGTCCATGATAATGAAACTAAATGAGCAAGTGACTGAATATCCCTGACAATTAAAACCTCAAAACACGTTTATCATAATGCATGATTTGTAAATTAATAAATGTTGATGTTTGCATCACATAACCAGCCTCACATGTGTGTCTTTTCTGCTGTAGTAAACTTGCTCAGACGCTCACCTGATCCAGCATTGCACTTGTGAAATGTATATAATGTATATAATATATAATACACAGGAGTGTTTTAGTTTATCAGACTAAATATGACTGTCTGTTTGTCTTGCAACACATTAGCAACCATATAAAACTAGAAAATAGCAACGTCCAAACAACTACTTATGCATATCTGCCCTGGAAAAGTAATAGCAATCTTCTGTACTGAAATAAATAATATTAATGTCCATAGCACAAATGGGTTTCAAGCCAAAGGCTGTGCAAATAACATGAGCTGGAGCTGATAGAGTTTCAAAAGAGCTCACAGCAATAGTGGACAGCACAGCCACGGCTGACAACAAACACCAGCACCCACAGAAGACCATCGAGTGTGTGAAAGCAGAAGACAACGGAAAACATGGACAGATCTCCTGCTGAAAGTGAAGCTAAGTACATTACTTCTACAAGAGGGCTTCATTTAAAACCCGCACAACACAGGCCCTGACAGAGGCGTACACCACTTCACACGCATACGTTGTGAATTATAAAAACAAACTTGACGGGATAATGTGCGCTCCTGCACGCAAACTCTGAGCCATGCGTACGAACGTGTGGAGACGGAGCAGTTCGGCGACACCGATGGTGAGCTGGAGTTACATGTGTTTTTGCTCACTTTTAGACAGAAAATCTAAAGAAAATTATACAGAAAGATGATACAAATATAATTTCACTCACCAAGCCTATCACATGAAGCAAACATCCATCCCTTCTTAAATGTCCGCGCCAGCGAGCGAGTTGAGCCGTTTAGTGAAACTGAGGCATATATATCTAACGGCAGATGAAGGACAACCGTAATTGGAGTTAAACACTTAAACTACATGAAATCATTACGGAGAACTTACCAAAAAAAAAGTATATTCAATACATATAAATATCTGTATTGGATGCATTGCTTTTGAACACTTTTCCTCTGGCATGTTGTGTTTTAATGTTTTAACTACAGAGATAATTGCTTATCATGATAATAGCAGATTGTCTGAGAAAATATTTTCGTGCAATACAACAAGGTCTATCTGTTTCCATTAAAAATATAAATCAATTAAAAATACTATTCGGCCAGTGGAAAAGATTGAGAAAAACTTTATCTGTAATGTATTTTACAGTATATGATTTATTTATTTAAAAAACAAGGCAAGGATAGGCTACTAAATTATTTTTAGCAATGTAATGTGATGCACATCCGTATTTCATATTTTCCTAATGTCTTGTACCGTTAAACATGTTATCATGTGGATGAATAATCATATGCAAATGATATGCAGATGAGGATATGCATAGTAAAACTAGGCGTTGTAAGTTATTTCGGGGAGGAGACGCATGTGAACACAATCTTCCGCTGACTGGGATTTATAAAGTGAATTCTGCGCAGGTTCTGGCGTACGAACGGTTTTGAGTCTGAATATTTTTTGGCGTACGCCATTTTTAGTAAGGATCCTACGCACAGTTTTATAAATGAGACCCCTGATGAGGCTACTGATGATCCGTACGATGTTTCTTGCAATAATGATTGTAGTTTTTATTCATATTTTGAATTAACTTGTAATTTTAAACTTTCAGCCTTTATTTTTTATTTTATTTTTATTTATTTATTTTATTTTTTGATGTGCTTTTGTCTTTTTCATTAGCTTTATGTTTTTTAATACTACTATTTAGGTTTGGTTTATTTTCCTTTTATTTTTATATCATTTCCATTTAGTAATTTTAGTGCTTCAACTTTCAGTCAAAATCTAATCTGTATGCTTCAGCTTTATTAAACGATTTACTTGTTTTGGTTCACGTTAATAACCCTGTATAAGCAATATTACTAGACTGTAAAAATTATGTTTCAAAGTTGTAAATAAAACAAACATTATTGGAGTATGTTTTACAAGAGAATACATCAGTCTTTCTACTCAGTGCGGTATTTGCCGTTTATACAAATTTCTGAGTGAAAATTGTTTCAAAGGAAATCCTCCACCATTGTTGTTTCAGGGTAATATTACAAACATGATTACTAATGAAGCGTCTTACCAGAGGCAGCTCATCACCATAACTGAGAAATATCTGTAGACGAAAGCCAAGAATACAAAACAATATACGTTCTAATCAAATTATCGACATGATGAGAGCTGGTGCAAACATCCACATGTGATCAGGAGTCTCATTTATAAAACTGTGTAGGATCCTTACTAAAAGTGTACGTGAGCCCGAAAGCCAAAAATGGCGTACGCCCAAAAATATTCACACTTATAAAACCGTTCGTACGCCAGAACCTGCGCAGAATTCACTTTATAAATCCCAGTCAGCAGAAGATTGTGTTCACATGCGTCTCCACCCCGAAATAACCATATATGGAGCTTACAACGCCTAGTTTTACTATGCATATCCTCATCTGCATATCGTTTGCATATGATTATTCATCCACGCGATAAGATGTTTAACGGTACAAGACATTAGGAAAATATGTGATATGGATGTGCGTCATATTACATTGATAAAAATCATTTAGTATCCTATCCTTGCCTTGTTTTTGAATAAATACATCAAATAGTGTAATATATATATATTTCAGAGAAAGTTTTTTCTCAATCTTTTCCACTGGCCAAATACTATTTTTAATTGATTTATATTTTTACAGATAGACCTTGTTGTGCATATTTTCACGAAACTATCAATCTGCTATTATCATGATAAGCAATTATCTCTGTAGTTAAAACATTAAATCACAGCTTGCCAGAGGAAAAGTGTTCAAAAGCATCGCATCCACAACAAATATTTATATTTATTGAATACATTTTTTTTATTATTATTACTTCTCTGTAATGATTTAATGTAGTTTAAGTGTTTAACTCCATTAATGAGAATGGCATATTTGATCTAAATGTTTATATCAGAAGTAAAACATATTTTAAATCATTCTTTTATTTATTGAATCTGTTATTGTGAACATGCACTGTATTTATGATTAGGATTCATAATGAATTACGGTTGTCCTTCATCTGCTGTTAGATAGGCCTATATATGCGTCAGTTTCACTAAACGGCTCAACTCGCTCGCCGGCGCGGACATTTAAGAAGGGTTGGATGTTTGCTTCAAGTGATAGACTTGGTGAGTGAAATTATATTTGAATTATCTTTCTGTATAATTTTCTTTCGATTTTCTGTCTAAAAGTGAGCAAAAACACATGTAACTCCAGCTCACCATCGGTGTCGCCGAACTGCTCCGTCTCCACACGTTCGTACGCATGGCTCAGAGTTTGTGTGCAGGAGCGCACATTATCCCGTCAAGTTTGTTTTTATAAATCACAACGTATGCGTGTGAAGTGGCGTACGGCTCTGTCAGGGCCTGTGTTGTGCGACGCAACGGTTATAAATGAAGCCCCTGATGCTTTCTGTAATTTGTGTTGTGTTTATATTGTTATTAAGAGGAGAGAGCTCAGCGTCGCTCTCAGTAGTGTAGATGGCGTCTGAATGTAGTTTACAGTATATCAATGCAAAGATATTTCCAACTTTTTTTATCCCTAAGCGAAGAATGAAAAAGAACTTCGCTGTGAGTATATCGGTGCATTGAATCACGTTCAGTCTATTGTACGTTACGTGTGCATGAGCGATACTGATAAGAATGTAAATGTGTACGATAAAAGCGTCTGCCAAATGCATAAAATTTAAATGTAAAATGCAATACGTTTCTGCTGCTGTTCACTTAACAGCCACCGGTGTCGCTAAAAACAAGGATATGAATTCTACATATAACCCCTTTAAACATTTGACTATATGTTGGGATATGGTAAAAGTTGACTGTTTTACAGCGTTTACTAGTCATTGCCATATTTCATGGTCATCGCATATGTTTAGAATGGACACAAACGACATGACACCTTCACACTATTTTCCTCCATTTCCTTACTGTACATTTCCGACAAGTCCTTCCTTATTTTACATATAACCCTGTTAAACATTTGACTATATGTTGGGATATGGTAAAAGTTGACCGTTTTACATCTCATATAGCCATTACTAGTCATTGCCATATTTCATGGTCATCGCATATGTTTATAATGGACACAAACGACATGACACCTTCACACTATTTTCCTCCATTTTCTTACTGTACATTTCCGACAAGTCCTTCCTTGTTTAAATCTAAATGATTTGTTTGTGTTCACGTGTCGTTCTGAGCTGCATTGCTTCTGTACAGTCGTGTTCGTGCTGTCTTCAACACTGGCCTGCACAAGCCATAAAAAGATGAATGCGTGCATGTGAGATGGAACAGAATTTCCACTTCCAAGTTCTTTTTATGGCCCGTGTTTTGCAGAAGGTAAATGAGGCCTGCAATGCAACATTTCTGAAGTCATAATTCTAGCTCTGGTTGAAGCCTGGAATTAATTCAGGCAAAAAGTCCTGTTGCTTTTCTCCAACTTCACGTTAGTAATAGGCTATTTTGTCAACATAATGCAGCAGCAAATGGAGTGTGGTAATGACTGCATTTGCTGATTGAAATGGAAAATGAAAGGTGGATATAGGGGTTCTTTGCCCAGACCCATTTGAGGTAAGGCCTCCCAGCAAATGGTCTGTGCACTCATTTTTCCCAACACGGATCAAAAGGAGCGGACGGAGAGGGCGAGAAACCATTTCCACTACTCTGGGCTTTGTTGCATTGTTTTTTTGTCACTGTCTATATCATCATATTTCAATGTTGAACTTGTCAGGGTTTATTAAGAGGGTTTATTGTCTAACTATGCTTATGGAAATGTGTAACTAATCAGTGGAAGGACACAAGTGATGTCCAGGGTGGATGTTTGTTTTTAATGACCGTAAAAGTTAAAGGTATAGCGGAGGATGTTTTACTTCCTGGTGGGTAGTCTAAACTATTGGTCCTCCTAATTGTCAATCATTCTGGTGAATCAATCAAACTTTTCAAAAAGTGGAGAGGGCGGGTCTTATCTAAAATTTGGAAAGATCCTCCGCTATACCTTTAAGGCAGGGGTTCTCAAACTTTTTGAGTGTGTGGACCACTATTTGTAATCAAGAATTTTCGCGGACCACCTCATAATACACATAATAAAATATGTCTACACACAGTCCTACCTGAATTAATCTGCACCTCTAAATAGGCTTACTAGCACTAAAACTATAACTGGTCATCACATCACAGGCTGTTAAAGGAAAGTTTACTGCACACAACGGCTGCCACATATTTAATTTATTTATTTAGGCTACTCAAGCGCCCAGGGCATAATCAGGTTCATTTGAACAACAGGCTTATTTCCATAGCAATGTAGTATGAAATCTATACAGTAATAAGAACACTGGAATATAGTCAACATTTCAAAACCTTTGGCGATTTTAGGGGGTTATTATTATTAATCTTCAGAGTTTTACAAGTCCTCAAAAAATCTGCAAAACATTTCAGAAACGCGAGATCAAGAAACTGGAAATTAAATAATAACAGGCCTTATTCATTCCATTTATAAACATTTCGTTTCATATAAACTGCCTATGCCTAACCTAACTGTGCGTTCACACACCGGACGCGAATAGCGCGTCAAATTCAAAAAGGGATTATGTGAAATTCGCGCCTGCCGCGTCTAGTGATACGCTTGACCACTTTGTATCAATTCGCGCGTCAAGAGCTAAATTGACGCGCGTAAAAACAAAAGTTTGAAGCGAAATTTCGTCCGTTGTGAACGCACCATTAAAGGCTATGCGTGTGATGTGATAATGAGAAGAACATATTTGCCTCTGCCCTTTTCTCTTCAGAGAACCTGTTGCTATCCACCGAACCAATGTTGTGGTTCTAACGGCACTGAACTTGAATGTCACGGCCGAACACCACTAGGCTATTTTAGTAATCACACAATAACTTGACAATTTAATTAAAATGTTATATCAATATAGGCCTACATATTCTTTTTACTTTTCTTTTTTTATGGGAATTTCCTGGTAAAATGAAGGTAAAAAAAATATTATTTTATATTTTATTTAGCCTTTCCACGGACCACCTGCAGTACCCTCACGGACCACTAGTGGTCCGCGGACCACAGTTTGAGAATGGCTGCTTTAAGGTATATATCTGACAAAAGTTTAAATTATGATAATTATGGCTTACACTTTATTTTAAGGTGTCATTGATACAGTGTAATTATATATTTAAGTACTGAGTAATATTAAGCAACTACATGTACTTACTAAAGGTTAGGGTAGGATTAGGATTTGGTTACTTGCATGTAATTATGCATAATTTACTGTTATTACTACGGTAAGTACATGTAACATATGTAACAAGGACACTGTAAAATAAAGTGTTACCTAATTATGAATAATTTTAGCATGTTATTGAATATGGCAATGTTGATGTACATGTATTTGGTCTTGGTGGACTAGATCTGTTTGTGGCAAAACCTTTTTACAGTGCTTGTATATTGTTGTATTTTACTGTATATGGTAAATTAATACTCAGAAAGTAGAACTGAAATGACATTCATTACACGATTATTAGCAGCAGACTATTTTCCTAGTCATGTATCTCGTCATTGAGGATTTCTTAAAAATACTGTGTAAAAATATAATCTCGCCTCGTTCTTGTGAACTCAATCTCATGTCTCGTCTCGTGAGCTAACTGTCGTCAAACTCCTAACATGTATGTATATATGTATATATATAGTGTATATTTCCACTACATCATTAGCTAAAACCTTCGTTTCCTCGCCTACCACTACGTATATTCATTACTTATGTTCACAGCAACTCAAATAATTATCTCTTGCAGAAATGCTGTTCTGTAAAAGACTGTATAACTTTGCACATTCTATTTAATAATCATATGAGATTAATTAAAGGAAGATTTTATCAAGAAACTAGATAAGATGACAAGTAAATGTAAAATCATTAAAGGATAATAATGGTGATAATATGATTATGGGTGAAACCAGGCATGTTTAACTCAAAGTGCTAATTATTCTGTACTTCACATTTTTTTCTTCTTTAAAAAAAAATAAATAAAAAATAGTGCATGTATTTACAGTCTTATTCATATTCATAGTCAACATATCTTGCACTATATGAGGGGTGGAGGATATGGATTGGTTTAATGACTAAATTAATAAATTTAAGCAAACATACACACACAAATAATTTCCTTGTGTCAGAAATGATCCTATCCCAGCAGCACATCACAGCAATCAATTTCAATTTAATACAGTTTCATACATCGCATCCACACAGCATCGCACACTTGCAACCCCCCAAACAACCTCTCAACTCCAGAGATGTTTGGAAAAGGCAATTTTCAGCTTAAAGTCTTGACAAGCTTTGTGAGGCATGACGCCTCAACCCTGCCATCAATCAACACCTGTTCAACTGCAGGCCAACACACACACACACACTTACACTTATTCCTCTGCCCTGGGTGAAATGTCAGCTCTTATGTCATGCTTTGTTTTTCATGATACTGTTTAGATCAGATCATGGTGTAGATCATATAAGACTCAAACAAGCTCTTCTGTGTGTATGTGTTTGTGTGTGTGTGTGTGTGTGTGTGTGTGTGGGTGTGTGTGTCTGTGTGTGTGTGTGTGTGAGAGAGAGAGAGAGAGAGAGAGAGAGAGAGAGAGAGAGAGAGAGAGAGAGAGAGAGAGAGAGAGAGAGAGAGTGAGTGAGTGAGTGAGTGAGTGAGTGAGAGAGAGAGAGTGAGAGAGTGTATGTGTGTGTGTGTGTGTGTGTGGAAGGAATCACCTTTTATTGACCCTGTTTGACTAACGTATGCTGAAATTTTAACCACATTATGCTTAATAATTTCTAAATAAATAAATTAACAGTATTTTTTTTTTTTTTTTTGACTAGCTAATCTGACGTAATGTAGAGCTACCCTTTCTGAAGACCAGTCAAGCGGGAATATTATTGAGTGATGCATAAAATTGGCCAGTTATATTGAGTTATCGGTCTGGCTGATGCACTGCTCTGTTACTAGTTTTAACTCTTGAAACTGTGTAAGGATCCAGTCATGACCAGAAGAGATGTCTGGCCTAGGAAAATGGGCATCTTCACCCTTTATCCAAATATTATTACAATTTTGCATATTGCATAGTTGTGTTTTGAGTCAGTTTTGTTTGTGATAATAACATTCCAGATTGTTCCGACATCATTTTCGTCCAGGCTGTTATACAAAGAAATTATGAACACATTCAAAAACAAGAGAGATCCAACGAAATATGAATGACTGATGATGAGTATGCTTTTTTTTTAATTTTTTTTAATTTTTATTTATTTAATTTATTATTATTTTTATAGTAAAATAAAAACCTGTAGATAGTTTGCCTTTGTTGCCAAATAACATTGTCAGATAAACACCGTAACCAAGTTTAGGGTCTTATTCTTCACTCAGATTTAAAATATTTGAAAACAAAGAAAAACAATCAATATGATATATAGTGTTGAACACTGTTTTTGAGCATCTTCACACATGGAGGTTTGCTCTGCAGTCTTCTGGTGAAAACCTTTGCTCGGTAGCATCATTATGGAAATTGCAAATGGTGCCTCCAAGTGGGTTTGCACATTTGCGGAGTGCGTTATTTGATTTCAGCTTTATTAGTCCTACAGCAAAATTCATTGTGCCAACAGTAGCATGCCAAATGCTTATTAAGGGTGAAGGTGGTGTTTGTGTGTAAACACATGATTTAGCATTGAAATATAAGCAAGACTGAGCTGAATAATGTATCATTGTATGGCCATATGTGTAAATCTACACACACACATCAGTCATGTATTTCAGACACTGCGACACCGTCAGGGTCGTGCATCATTCACAATTGATTTGTGAATGTCTTTTAAATTATAATTCAGTTTTTGAACTGCTATTGAGGTGGGAAACGGTATTGTAAATATGTCTGGTCTTTTTTCATTTCCGTCTTCTCTTTTTTCCACATATTACATTTTCACTCTGACACTTTGTATGTAATAAAATCGTTTTGAATTACCATTATGCGTGGCCGTTACTGTATACATGTGCTGCCATTCTGGACAGCAGTTCAAAAGTTCAACACTCTTACTTCAGCAATAATAATACTAATAATAAATACAAAAATGAAACACAAATGTGATGTTTATCTAAAGTCATTTTAGCTTATTAGTATGGTTGAATCGGATCATCAAAGGTCAGCAGCAAAGACATCAGTTAATAAAGTGAGAGTAAATACATAAAGTACATCTGTGTAATTTTAAATTTACAGGTTTGCATAATACTCTTGAGTTTGCATTTGACTGTTTTTGAGGAATACTGTATCTGTAAGATGAGTAAATGCATGCTCACATTTAACTTTTTTTTTTTTTTCAGTCTATGCTTCATCTCAAAAACTCTTGTAGAGAACAGATATAAACTAATTTAGCCGTGCAAATCCGAGCCTCTCGCTCACTGTGACATCAAGGCCAGATTTAAAACAAGACTGGTCTGAAACCTGCTGTCAAAACAAACAACACTGACCTGCTCGTCTCTCTGCAGGGCCAATTTATTCAGCGTTACATGCAGACATAAGTGGAACGGAGACCCCTGACCCGCTCTTCTCCCGAAGAACATTGAGTTCCCCGTCCTCGCCTGTCTCCTGCTAAACTGATGCTTATTTGATAAAAGATCTATTTCCTCAATCATGCTGATGTTGATTTAAGACTCACTCGGTAGGGATGATAAATAATGGATCGGGTTCATCATTGTTTACGGTCTGAGAGCAGCGTCTGACCATTATATATTTCATTTCTTGAACACCATTGCTGAGTAGAAAATAAGTATTTTCTTTTGAACAGTGAATTACTAGTGAATTACTATTTACTTTTACTATGTAATTGTTACTTTTGAAAGATAAACAACACCACTTGATGTCCAATGTCCAATTTAAAAAAAATAATAAAAAAAAGGTTGTTGATTGTGGCCTGTGGAATGTTGGTCCACTCTTCTTCAATGGCTGTGCGCAGTTGCTGGATATTGGCAGGACCTGGAACACAGTGTCGTATACGCCGATCCAGAGCATCCCAAACACATTCATTGATGCTGACTGCAGGAATGTCCATCAGAGCTGTTGCCCGTGAATTGATTATTAATTTCTCTCCAAAGGCATTTCAGAGAATTTGGCAGTACATTCAACCGGCCTCACAACCGCAGACCACGTGTAACCACACCAGCTCAGGACCTCCACATCCAGCATCTTCACCTCCGAGATCGTCTGAGGCCAGCCACCCGGACACCAGCTGCAACAATCGGTTTGCATAACCAAAGAATTTCTGCACAAACTGTCAGAAACCGTCTCAGGGAAGCTCATCTGCATGCTCGTCGTCCTCATCGGGGTCTCGACCTGACTACAGTTCGTTGTCGTAACCGACTTGAGTGGGCAAATGCTCACATTCGATGGCGTCTGGCACTTTGGAGAGGTGGTCTCTTCACGGATGAATCCCGGTTTTCACTGTACAGGGCAGATGGCAGACAGTGTGTATGGCGTCGTATAGGTGAGCGGTTTGCTGATGTCAATGTTGTGGATCGAGTGGCCCATGGTGGCGGTGGGGTTATGGTATGGGCAGGCGTATGTTATGGACAACGAACACGGGTACATTTTATTGATGGCATTTTGAATGCACAGAGATACCGTGACAACATCCTGAGGCCCTTTGTTGTGCCATTCATCCACGACCATCACCTCATGTTGCAGCATGATCACGCACAGCCCCATGTTGCAATGATCTGTACACAATTCCTGGAAGCTGAAAACATCCCAGTTCTACCAGAAAGACTCGGGAGAATAAATGCTATAACAATTAACATTTATTAACAGCCCAACAAGCAATCAAGTTCTTTGGCGTAGGCCCCATCCGTAGCTTGCAATCCGAGGGTCCGGATCTGCATATCCCGCCTGAAGATGAAGGCGGGGGCGCAGCCGACCCCCTGCAAGGTATAGGAAGGGACCATCCTGGTGGTGGTGGGGTGGATGGAGGGAAGGGACCATCCTGGTGGTGGTGGGGTGGATGGAGGGAAGAGACCATCCTGGTGGTGTTGGGGGGGATGGAGAGAAATACCCATCTTGGTGGTGGTGGGAAGGATGGAAGTGAATTGAAGCGTCAGCATCTGCAAACTCAGACGTGTGTAAGTACCAATCTTTTATATCACAAGTATAGGACTATGATTGGATAGATGAGAAAGTAATAAGTGACGTAACAATTGAGTCTTCCCGGCAGAACTTATGCTAGAGCTTCATTTCTTGCATGGCCAGCATACTCACCGGACACGTCACCCATTGAGCGTTGGGATGCTCTGGATCGGTGATACGACAGCGTCGTTGTGTGATACCACAATCAACAACCTTTTTTGTTTTTTGTTTTTTTTTACCCCCCCGGACCCCCCAAATACAGTAAAACTGCACATTTCAGAGTGGCCTTTTATTGTGGCCAGCCTAAGGCACACCTGTGCAATAATCACGCTGTCTAATCAGCATCTTGATATGCCACACCTGTGAGGTGGATGGATTATCTCGGCAAAGGAGAAGTGCTCACTAACACAGATTTAGACAGATTTGTGGACTATATTTGAGAGAAATAGGCCTTTTGTGTACATAGAAAAATTCTTAGATCTTTGGGTTCAGCTCATGAAAAATGGAGGCAAAAACAAAAGTGTTGCGTTTATACAACAACCCCCCACACACACACACACACACACACACACCAGTTATACCATACACCAACGTCTAAGCTACATCTTTGCTTCAGGTTGAATTATTCTGACTGGCTAAGAAATAGATAAACATAGTAATTTCCCACACATAAACAGATAGACTGAGGCATTTCTCCATCGATTAGGCAGCTGACACTCGGACCCTGAAGTTAGGCACGTCGTGACCTTTCAGGTCGCAGATTTGGGTTGCTGGGCGCCAACATGTTCAGAACAACAACTCAGTCAATCTCCAATTATGCCAGTGGTTTCTTAACCTGTAACCTAGAAGACTCACACACAGCTTCTTCAAGGTTGGATTTGGCCAGTATCTAACTATAAACAGGAGAGTAGGAGAGAGCGGGGCACAGCCTAACGCGGGGTTAAATGTAACACATACCTTTTACACAGTTAGTCAGAGTCAAGCATTGTTGTGTTTCCGCTCTTTGTCTCTCGCTGCCAGAAGACAGTCTCCCGCAGATTTGTGGAAAGTTTTTATAAGATTTCGTGAAGATTCTGGAAAAAGAGTGTTTTGACACCATGCAAGTACATTTTTTTCATCATACGTTTTTTTTTTTTTTTTTCTGAGTTGGGTGTGTACGTCACCAAATCTAACGTTATTTCTCTCAAGGAGAGGACACTTTGATATAACACAGTAAAGTAAAGCTTTAACAAAGAAATGGTCCCTTAAATTGGTTCCAATGACCCTTTTATGTTTTAACACAAGTTGAAGACCTTTCTCAAACACTAAACAAGTCCATATTTCATCTCTGGAAGCCGGGCTAAATGAGCAAGCACTTTTACTGCATTCCTGGCATTGGCCCAGACCCTCAGTCACCTCTCTGAGATATAATACAGACATTAGAGAATACATGAAAAGAACATTTCGGTAATCACACCGGTAACTTCAATAACAAAGTAAAATCTGACAGGCCTATAGTCATTCAACTCATTTGATATTTAGAAGAAAAAAAGAATATTGATTAATACCTTGATTATAATCACTCATTAGATATATGTTGAAGCTTTCCAGAATCAATCATTTCAACAGTAATACAAATAGTATGAAAACATGCAAAAATAAAACAAGACTACATCCCTTTGTTATGAAACGGTGATCGCAGGATGAATACAATCCGTTACACTTGGGTACATTTATTTAAAGTTTAGTTTAGTTAGCAAGAATCTATTGTAAAACATCCTTTTTTTTGGAGTCAATTGTTTTATTTGTGATAATAACGCATTAAAACATGCCAAAATGCCATATCTTATTTTTGGCCAGGCTGTCATACAAAGAAATTATGAACGCGTGTAAAAACAAGTTAGAACCAACAAAATATTAATAACCATCATATTGTGGTCAATGCATGCTTTTTCCTTTAATAATTTTCTTTTCATTTTTTTATTTTTTTTATGTTTTATTTTTATTTTATTATAGTAAAATAAAACCTGTAGCTGTACTTTGTATTTTGTGGCAAATAATTTTGTCAGATAAATACCTTAAACAAGTTTTTTATATATATTTTTTTAATTTTTTAATTTTAAATATTTTAAATACATATAAATGATTTCCCTCATATTTAGATGGTTTAATTGAACTTGTAGGGTAATTATAAACAAACCGGACATCACTTTTGGCCACTGTACTTGCATGCAATACAGATAACCACTGTATTAGATAAGAGACACATGACGAATTAAAGCTGGTCACAAATAGCCGAGGTAAATAATAATATAGAAGATGCCTGTGCCATACACACATCATGACACTCAATAAACATTCATTCTTAAATTCATTCTGACGTCTGTGTGTTCTTTCAAAAGAGAAACGAGTATGCTTGTAGTTTCAAGGATTCTTAAACTGAAACCACTGGCAAGTCATTCACTGGGTTTTTGTTCAAACATTAAAAGGTTAGCCAAGTTTTTTTGGCTGGGAATGGTAATATCAGCAAGAGTTTCAGAAACTGACCTTGCTGTGCTGACTGGAATTTCCACAGGGTTTCTGCTGGCCAAACATTAATAAATAAAACCGCTTATTTATGGTCATGTATTTTATATAAACCTCAGTTTTAATTCATAATGCAATGTTAAGTCTCAAATACGTTCGACTAATTACTTCTCTTAACTTTTTCTTGGCCTTGAACGTAAGTAGATCTCAGAATAAAGTTTCAGTTTTCTGAGTTAAATAAGATGGTTAATTAGAGCTACAGATAAAGGTATTTTAAAATAACATACTCAATTAACCGCATAGATATCGTGATGCAAACACGTCTTCAAATGCATGAGTGAGTATTATGTAGACTTTAATCTGTGTAAAACACAGCTTCTAGTACATAATATGGATATTTCACTCTGTCCGACTCACTCAGGTTAACAAATATATATATATATATTTTTAGAGAGAACTCCAAAGATGAAAGAAGAGGAAACCTAATTAATGCCAATTAATGTTATTTTGTTAACCACATGCCAGGTTAATCGATTGTGCGTGAGTAACTGCTCATTTATTCAGTGTTTTCTTCAATCTCCCCGCTGAATGCCTGTGGATTGGTTTCCTTGAAACTGTACGAGTCCACATTATGTATGATTTATCATATGTTTACTCCACACATCGGCTCTGCCACACTTCAGTTCGATATACTGGGCTTATTTCAACCTCATTTTAGGGCAAAATATTCAAATCAATGTTGCATGTTTCTCCTTCAGACCGATCCACAGGACTTCACGTCTGACTTCATTATGATTTCATTTACCATCACAAGATATGTTGTTTATTTTAGACATTGAGGGAGGGCCTTAATAAGACATTCATTTCCAATTGATTTATTTCCCAAATGATGACAGAACATGGATATATTGCAGTGTCCTTGTTACATATTGCATTTTATAGCAATAAAAAGAACAGAACAATTGGAAGCAGCTTGAAGAACGTTGAATTATATAGAATATCATATTAATAAATGCTTGATGACTTGTGTTGCTAAATGGTCACTTGACTTGCAGGTAAAATGTATATATATATATATATATATATGATTGAATCATTACATTTTCATCAACTTATGAATGCTCTGCACGAAACCCTGACATAATGTAATGTTTAATGTTCTTCGTGTTGCTGAGAACAAAGGATGGAATATGTTTTCTTTGTCTTTTATATTAGTATAGTACAAGATTACCCTATTCAAATCAATGTGATAAATGAGTGAGATCAAAGGTAATCTAAAAGTAATCAAATCATAATACCTAAAATGTGTAACATAATTGATTACAATATTAAAATTGTTGTCATGTAATTTGCATTCAGTAATGGACTACAATTTGTATCCATCTACCCAGCGCTTGGAATATACAGTTGTCCATGTAAATATTCAGTAACACAGTGATATAATGTGGCATCAAACAATTATATAAAATAAAGTTGCTCATAAATCTCAACCTTTTGTGCATAAACTGAAATTCTGAACCAAAACTACCCACTAGTGTTATTATTTTTAGCATTAAGCTCCACGGGCTAATTAATGCACTTGCATCCCATAAACTCTGGTTTGTATTAGTAGGATTTTCTAAACTCTAAATTAATAGCAGTTTCTTTTGGTAATACCTTTGAATTAGTTGCCGTCTGAGCCTTCGCCTCCGGATAGTTTCTCTTTCTCATTTTCCATGAGTGTAATGTGTATTGAGCACCTTTCATAACATCCTCTGTGTGCCTCGGGCCAATTAAAGACGCAGAGATAATGGTCTGCAACTGTTTCACTGTTTTGTCTTTTGCTCTTTGGTGCTGAAAGGCAATTCTTAACATTAAGAAAAAGAAAAAAAAAACATTGTTACTGCAATCTAATTTCATTCTGAATGGCTTAACCTTGCAATTTAGCATTTATTCCTGCAAGAAACAACGAAGCAGAATAGACTGTAAGAGAGAGAACTGAAGCGTATATAGTGTAGACTATGTTATTAATGTTCAAATTGCAATGATGAAGCATACTTTTAGAACCATTATGATTTTTAGTGTTTACACACACACACACACACACACACACACACACACACACACACACACACACACACACACACACACACACACACACACACACACACACACACACACACACACACACACACACACACACACACACACACACACACACACGTTTCAACTAATATCTTGAAGAGTAGATATTAGGTTGTGGCATACATATTTCATATTTGAAACATAGTGTTAACATTTGCATAACACTGATTCCATACGGAGGGGGAGTTTTGTTTTCAACTAATTTCACAGTGTAGTTAATATGGCACATATTCACATGCTTAATATTCCACTGAATATGTGAAAGTTAGTTATTTTTGCACAGACAGTAACACTCAGCTCTTGCTCAGTGAAACCACAGTCTTCCTGTAGCCTGAGTCTATTTCTTGATGATTTGTGAGAGAAGTCGTACAGCCCTGTTTGACTTGTGTTGTTAACTCGCCATGTGTTCTTCTGAATTGTTTTCTTTGTGCATGTGGTCTGGGTCATGTCATGTTGGCATGTCTTTTGTTGTGTTTTCTATCTCAATCTTACCCCTCGCCCCCCTTATTTCTTACTTGTTAATTTTCCCCACCTGCTCTCCCATGCCCTATTAATTCTCCTTGTGTGTTCTGTCCTGTACTGGTTCATTCCCTCCTGTTTGATCAGGCTGTCTGTTGTGTTCAGTGCTTGCCTTTTGTTTGCTGTGTATTCGTTGTTGTTTTTGTATTATGATTATGAAATTTGGCACACTTGTAGTGCTTGTCATGAATAGTAATTGGACCAATTTTGGAGTCTCTAGGACCAACTCTATAGCGCAACCACCAGTTTGAAAATTCACATATAAAGGTTATAACTTTTGAACCCTTTGTTCTAGAAAAATGAAAATGAATTCACCAGATTCCTCTCTTCGTATTGACCACAATCAACATCTTACATTAAGACTTGTTTTGACAATTCTTATGCAAATTGACTCAGATGATCTTTTGGAGCCGCACAGACTACACTGATTTTTTTTTTATCCATCTTTGTTCAAAAGTTACGATGTCTGAAGCACAACGAGGTCGACCCCAAATTTGTTCTGACGCTGAATCTCAGCCAAACTTCGATCAATCGAAATGAAAATTGGTACGGTTTATCGAAACCATGATCTAAGGGTCCATACCAAATTTAGGAACAGTGCCACCTACAAGTCATGAGATCTGAAAAAGTGCTATTTTTGCCAATAACTTTTGAACAGTTTGTCAGAAAATCATAATATTGGTGTCTATGGATTCCTTGTGTTATTTTCTGTCTCTCTGGTGTGTTTGTTTACCAGTCCTGTTGGCTGAGTTTGGGATAATTTGTTTTGTTATCTTGCTCATTTTTGTTTATGAGTTATTATTCACAACACTATCTGTGCTTGGGTGTTTTTAGCAAAATGTTAGTTGCACATTTTGTATGCAAAAAAAGAAAAGAAAAAGAGTTAAACATACAAAATGAATCATAACTTCTCCACATACACCGATGTCTCACTCCATCCTGACCATGACATTTCGTCAGCAACACTGTTTCCTCGGCAGCAGTGCTGTCAGGACAGTTGCACCACTGTCCAGTTGTTTAAGTGAAAGGAAAGCTGGTAAGTCGCAGTAACTTTGAGCCGAGAACCAGGACAGCCAGATAACATCATCACAGGCCACTGTCATCCTCCAGCCCCAGGGAGAACATTACGCCTGGAGACACGGAGCAATACTTTTGATAAAATAATGCATTTTGACTGCAGGTTTGTTTCAGTGTTGCTGCACTGTAGCAGGAGTGATTGCTGAGTGTCAATGTGATGCATAAATTAAGAGCAGTTAAAAAATAAAAAGTAGACAGCATTTCACAATATAAAAAGAGCCATATCGAGCTTAGAAATACTGAGAGTTTAACTACTGTGAAGGTCAATTCAGGTACCTGCAATTCAGAATTCTACTGTTGATACACAGGAAATAAAGTTCTCTTACTTGCTGATAGTTTCCATGGAAACATCCACCATATTCTTGAAATCTTGAGGCAATAAAGCTCTATTGAGAAATATCATACTTCATCCTTCCTACTGTAGAGTAAACATCGAGAGCAAGACAAATTTGACATGGAGAGCGAACTTATTATGAATGTGCACTAGACAATATTCAAACTTTCTTCATTGTTTTTGGCTTTAAACTAGACATTCATGATTTAATGTCATAATTTTTCCCTAACCCAGACACCTGCATGTTCATTATGCCAAACACCTAAAAAACACCTTTTTAATTAATTCATATTACATCCGTGAACAGATCTTGCTCAAAACACTGCTATTTTACAATTGCAAACACAAACTAGAGCTGTTTTGGACTCTCACTAATGAGACTGATTATGCTTTTAATATTTAATCCGTTCACTGATAGTCTTTCTTCTTAGTTTTCAGATCTCATTTGCACTTCCAAATCTAAACTTTGCGAGATGCATTTGAATATGATCTGTACAAATATCAGTCCGTGTCATTTAAATGAAAAAGCAAAAGTATTAGTTGAATAAAAAATTTCATTTCATTATGTTCCTTATAAAAAAAAAAAAAAACACTCTCAGTAAATATTGTACAAAAGCTCTCACTGGGGTGGTACCCTTTCAAAACGTACTAGTACGTACACTTGAGGTACTAATATGCTCCTGTCAGGGGTAAATAAGGTACAGCTTTTGAAAGGGTAGCACCCCGGTGACAGCTGTTTTACCATTTCTCTTTGAGAGTGTATAATTTCAAAAGGCCTGCAGATACAGAATTACTTTTATGCTACTTATTTGTGTCAACTGAATGATCCTTTGATTCCTTGAAATTACTGCTTTCGTATTCCGCAGATAAAAAGTGGAATTTTTAATTTATTTTTTGGGGTGAGCTACTCCTCTAGTGCTCTAATGCCCGGCACACACTGTATGATTGTGTGCTGTCCCAGATGAAAGATGACCAATCGTGGAGATTTCTGTGGTCGTGGCTCCTAAATGTTGTACTGTGAGACAGGTCTGCCAAAGACGGCCGGACCAAAGAAAGCCTGCAATAATTGGTAACACTTCATTTTACAGTGTCCTTGTTACATGTGTTACATGTACTTACCATAGTAATAACAGTAAATTATGCATAATGACATGCAACTAACCCTCAACCAAACCCTAATCCTACCCTAACCCTTTAGTAAGTACATGTAGTTAATTAACATTACTCAGTACAGTACACTATAACAATGACACCTTAAAATAAAGTGTAACCCAACAATTTTCTGACAGTGTCATGATCATCTCACAGTGTGTTTGCTTCTACAACCTGCGTCTACTGACTAGCCAATAAAAATGCAACATGAAATTGTGTATTAATCAGCGCGACCTGGCGCTAAATCTTAAAACTACTTTTTGCAAAATTGCTAAATCCATTTGCAAAATTGACATGCCAAGTTGGCCTCTTTTCACTAGCCATGACCACGTCCATATTTCCCTCTTTTGCTTCCTCCTTTTTTTTCAGAACACATAACAACCACAATTGCCAAAGTGTGATTCATCTTGCTCTATTTGTTCACCACTAACGCATGTTTATTCTTCTATAGTAACTTGCGTCGTAGCCTACGATTCAATAGGCGTGATCATTATACAGTCTGCATACATGTCATACCCAAGTTTATTAGAAGTGTGATTTTCTAATGATCTTATAGGATTGCCAAAAACTCATTAAATCTCTGTCTTAAACCTTCACATCCAGCTATCTGCCAGTCTGCATCCCATCTTGTTGCATACAAATGAGCACTGTTTCACCAGCCCAATCAGAACAACCTGGACAGACTCCGATTCAGGCCTGGATCCACATCACAGGAGTGTCGTGTCCCGTCGAGGAGCCCCGGAGAAGCGCTGACGTCTCTCACACCACCAGTGTTTGTGTTCAGAGGTGTGAAACTGATGTTTATGGTCTGCCATGGAGGCCGAGCCAAGTGGGACACTCCGGGGATCACAGACGGGAGACCTAGGGCAGCTGTCAGCCTGATGACAGGAGGATAGTGTTTAAAGATCACCCCCTGTTCCTCTCCTGCGATGCTGGCCACCCTTTCAAGTACTCTCTCTCCCTACATCCCATAGATAGCTGCATTTCCTAAGTACACGGCTGGAAGACCTGGCTCTCCTGAGCCGAGATTACATAGCCCACATTCCCATTGATGCACGGACACAGTCCATGTGCCTGGCCTTCGTATAGAGAGAGAAGCTCCATACCTCATCAAAGTGAAATCCCAAGATGTCTTCAAAAGCAGCCCAGACTCTGCAGGCTGTGTGGGAAAAGGTCACGGATTCAAAAGCGCAGGATTGCTGCATGAGTTATGTTCGGCAAGACTGCTTTCACATCAAGAGCTAAATGTGATTCATTATGGAAGTGAATCAAAACTTCATTAAGAATGTGTCATTGTACTAATAGCACAGAGAACCATTTTAATACAAAATACTTGCAAGTGATTGTTAATTGAACATTCTCAGAGCACCTTTTTTTTTTCTCTCCTATTGTAGACTTTCCATATGTCAGGATCAGACGTGTAGTGGTTTGGGGCAGTGGAAGCAAATGTTGTGTTTCCTCATTACCATGCAACCACTGAATTGCATTAAAATTGGAGCTTTAAGCAATAGTTCGCCCATAATTAACTAGGTCACTTTCCTTTCAAACACTATATTTAGCCATGTCTATTAGATCAAATAATATTGGTTCTTGTGTGTCATTGATATCAAAGCCAGTGTGGCACATCTTGATGGGCCACGTGTTAATGTGTGTGAACAAGAATAAGAGTTAAAGCAGAAGGAAATTTACAATGAGCAAAAATCCAATCTATTCCTCACACAAAGCCATTGCTTCAGAAGACTTGGAATACAGTATAAATCAAATTGTTTGAGCTTGACAGCATCCAACCCCATTGCATTACAATTACAATGTAGACAATTTTGTGCCTTCTTTATAAAAAAATAAAGTGAAGTCCATGCCAATCGGTTTGTTTTTATTGTTTTGTGACTGAACACATTTGCCATTGGACAAAATCTACAAAACATTTTCACATGAGTCAGAATGTATAGAAAAAAAAGGTCTTGTAGGCGAAGAGAGTGTTTGTGAAAACGCAGAACGTCACTGTGATGTTTGACATTTTAAAGGCTATTATTCAAACAATGTGAACGATACATATTTACATTTACATTTACATTTATTCATTTAGCTGACGCTTTTAATCCAAAGCGACTAACAATTGCTATATATGTCAGAGGTCGCACGCCTCTGGAGCAACTAGGGGTTAAGTGTCTTGCTCAGGGACACATTGGTGTCTCACAGTGGATTCGAACCCGGGTCTCTCACACCAAAGGCATGTGTCTTATCCACTGCGCCACTACCACCCCTTCTACCACTACCACATATCAGGGAAGTACAATTATAAATAGTTTTCTTGTGTGCCTTTGATATCAAAGTTAGTGTGGCACATCTTGATGTTAATTTGTGTGAACAAGAATGAAGATTTACAGCAAATATTCAATTTCCATCAATTCCTCACACAAAGCCATTGCTTTACTTGTAATACAGTATAAATCACCTTTTTTTGAGCTTTACAGCATCCAACCCCATTGCACAATGTAAACAATATTGTGCCTTCTTCATAAAAAAATCCATGTCAGTCTGTTTGTTTTTATTGTATAACACATATGCCATCATATTCACATGAGTCAGAATGTATAGACAAAAATATAAGTCTTGTAGGCGAAGAGAGTGTTTGTGAAAACACAATGTTTGACATTTTAAATGCTATTATTCAAACAATGAGAACGATACATTTCAGGGAAATGAAATTATAAATAGTTTTCTTATTTCACCCACACTGATTATTTACCCACACCATCCATTCAGTCCAATCCAGTTCAACCTGACAGGATGTGTTTGACAAATGAAGAGTAATTGATGCAGCCGTTGGCGTCCTCTTGTCCGGCCATCAGTCGATCCACCTCATCCTCGGTCATCCGCTCTCCCAGCGTGGCCAGAACGTGCCGAAGCTCGGCCCCCATGATGGTCCCATTGCCCTCCTTGTCAAAAACTCTCAGTCCTTCCACAAAATCCTCAAAGTTGCCCTGATCCTTCGAGCGGGAGATATGCTGCAGCATCGGCAAGAAGGTCTCAAAGTCCACCAGCTTGGCGTTCATTTCCTCCGGTCTGGGTTTTCCCAGGACCTTCAGCACATCTGCGTTGGTCGGGTTCTGGCCCAAAGCTCGCATCACGTCCCCGCACTGGGCGTACGTAATCTTCATTTCTCCTTTCGGCGTGCGGTCGAACAGTTGAAATGCCTCCTTGAACTCTTCGATCTGGTCCGCGCTGTACTCCAGCGTGATGGACTTGGGATCGAATGGGGGCTCAATGGGAACCTCGGGCTCTGGCGGGGGAGCCGGTTTGGGGGTCGTTGGAGCCGGAGCGGCTTCTTTCTTGGGTTCAGCCTTCTTGGGTTCTGGCTTCTTGGGCTCGACTTTCTTGGGAGCCATGATGCTGATGTGAGGAGTCTCCTGGATGAGTGGGGAGAGTCAGAACAACAGAATGGATGGCAGGGAGCAGCTCAGGGCAGATTGTCGGTTAAAGCTTTTATATCATTTGACCCCAGGGAGGAGAGATCAGCCTGACAAGCAGGTCCTATAACACACTATAAAAGGAAGAAATCCAAAATAGACCTGGGCGTCAACAATGAGCTATTGTTCCCAGCTGCCACTGGTAGTGACAGAGAGACTCCTTTCAAAGCCCTGGGTTTACACAGACTGAACATCTCATTCATGAGCAATGCCTGTATTAACAACCAGCCATCCAAGCATTCTCAATACTGAACCTGTTCTCCTGAAACTTCGGATGTGTGTCAGGATATGTTCACATATTTAGATATTATCACTGTCGGTCTGTACTCCTGCAATATAACGCAAGCTATAAGGCTAGTTTGAGTTTTTTTTTTATTTAGTATGTGTACCTACTACCAAACAAGTAATTTGTATTTTTGATGTTAACTTTACTTAACAATTTCAAGCATATTGTTACCTGTGTCTTACTTAATCCGAGGATCAATTCTACGTCAAATATAACAACAGTTAGTATATTGAGGGAGTGTGTGACAGCTGGACTTTAACAACAAGCTGTGTAAGGCCTGAGATATAAGGAGGAATGTGTTTGGTTCGACCATCTGAGTTTATACAAGCAGCAAATGTCCTTACAGGATTGGCTTGTAACACTGAATTTTGTCATCAATCCACTTACAGTAGTCAAATGTGACAATCAAGTCAACTCCACAATACACACTGTTTCAAAGCAGCTCTACAGAAAACCATGATGTTAATGTTTATATATGCATATAATAAAGTTGGATATATTCAAATTTATATTATTGCACAGCTCTATATCTAGTTTACATTTTGTGTTAATATAAACAATCAAGCAGTTTTGCTATATAGTGTATATCCCTCTACTTGTGTATGATGTATGTTTATACAAAATATCCAACTTTATATAGAGCTGTGTGATCATTTAGTATACATTTTGTGCAATATAGTACATACTGTGTGTTTGCAGGTGAATTTGAATGATATTGACATTGCAACTGCAATGAACTTTTATATTATATACATAATATCAGGACATCCTGCACCTTTTTCACAGAAAGAACACGGTTAAATGATGTTTACTTGATTACATGCATTTGTTGAGTAACACGGACAGTGTGTGACCCAGCAGTGAGTTAAATCACTCAACTCCAAGAGCAGTTCAGATGAGATCAGATCACGCTGCTTTCTGTCCTCTGAGCAAACACCGCAAGCAATCAAATACGTTTCAATATAAAACCATGACGGAGTGCAGAGGCCAGATGGATGTCTCAAAGGTGTGTCGAAATTGCTACAGATATTTACGTATTCCTTGAAGGCACATTTCACTCAAAGCGTATGGATGAATATGCCATCAAACACCATACGACACGAGAGTGTGAAAATCCTTCCAGTGCATTTTCTCAAGAAATATGAGCATATTTAGAAAGATGGAGTATCACATTTAAATGCCATATGTTCTATCATATGCATTACTGCAAAACCACATTAAAAGAGATTGCCTGAAAGAGCAGCACTGCATATTAAACGGATGGTTCATCCAAACATATTTTTTTTGTTTTTTGTTTGCTATACTGATATTCTTACCATGACAAAACAAAAGTAAAGAAAAGCACTTATTAAAGTCCGTGCGACTCATGCACCTTATATATTTCATCAGTCATCTGTTGTTGCATGGAAAAGAGCTGCATGAAGGTTCTTCCTTTTATGTTCCATAGAAAAAATGATGATAATAATAGCATCATTCAGCTTGCAGCAACATGAAGATGAGTGCAAATAATGATGGAACTGAAATACTCTTTTAAGAGCATCCAGCACCTGCTCATCTGCACCTAGCAATCTATATTCTTCTCAACAAAGTCACCTCTAATATCAGATAATGCCGGCACACATTTGCTTTCATCAAAATGCAAAACCGCATTGAGATGTACAACAACGACAACAGCGAGAGTGCTGATAGTGGCCAAATGTGTGTTATGTAACCGGGTAGACTTTCCCCTGTGCTCTTCAACTTAAAGGCTTCATAAATATTTATTTGCTGATGAGGGACCTGCAGTTCTTTGTTCACATGGAAATGATTCAGTGCGCCTCTAGAATGAGATGACAAAGCTTGATGGAAATGCATCGAGAGCCGCTGAGTGTCCTTCTGAATCTTCTCTTCATCGGGCGAAGGTTAATCAATGTGCAGTGGAGCTCGTCTACTGTGGAGAGCAATGAAAGGGAAAATGTGCTGCGACGAGGAAATCTTTCTAATCAACGTACACTGCGACGCAAAGATCTGGAGGTTTCTTTTGGAAACTCTTTCTGCTGGATGCGATATCTGAGCTGTTTAATCACACCTGATAACAGGTGAATATGCACACAGACATACAGGACACGAAGCTCTCCGATCACACGATCACTGCTGCGTTTGGCTCGCTTCACAACAACGTTTTGTACTGATCGTATGTGAATATTCATCACAGAATGAGCGTTTTGAAAATGAGATGTTTGGTGTGCATATAGTGGCTGTTAAATGGCTCTCAGAATTGCATTCAGTCAGAATTTAGAGTTTAACTCTACTTTTAGATTTTCTTTTCTTTTCGACTATTTAGGCCAAAATGTAAGTTTTATGTATTTGAATTGCGTATAAAACTTCCATTCATTTGGATTGCACAGTTTTAACAAATAAACTCAATGTGACGAATATTCATCAGTCATAAATAATTGAAACTGGTCAGGTTTCTGTAATAAAACACTGAATATGTTCTAAATACACAATAACCAGTTTATATATTTATCTTTTTTTTAAATTTAAAAAAAATTATCTCATACATTTTAACTAATTTAATATTGCTTTAATTCACCGGATTTTACAAAATATATATTTTTTGTTAACAGTTAGCATGAGACAAAATTGCACATAAAATTCATATCATATACAATTGTAGTCATAATATCCATACTTAATACATACATACTAAAAGTCCTAATGTCATTATGATTTTGAAGGTTTTGGTGTTTTCTCTCGTCACAATTGAAATGATCCCACTCAAAAGTCGTCAAAAAAACGGATAAAATTACATAAATTGGTGTGTCAAGATAACACACACACACACACACACACACACACACACACACACACACACACACACACACACACACACACACACACACACACACACAAGAGTAAAAGTATGCATGTATGATGCTGTCTGCAGTCTTCATGATTAGATATACGTTAAAGGATTAGTTCACCAAACGTTTTTGAAAAGACTTTGAATGGAGTGAAAGAAATCTCATTAACAACATCTTCATTTGTGTTTCCAAAGATGAACGGAAGTCTTGTGTGTTTGGAATGACATGAGGGAGAGTAAATGATGACAGAATTTTCATTTTAGGTGAACAAACCCATACATAATTGATTTATTGTCACATTTGTTTGTTTGTCACATTTCCAAAATTCCCATTCCATTGCAGTGGATTTGCACAAACAGTGTCCGGATGCATAAACAGCTTAGACCAGTCTTAAAAGAGAGTCATCTAAAGTGTTTCATGAAGACTGACTTTAACTTTTTAAAGTCAGTTACATAACATGGTAGATTGGTGTAATTAGAATAGAGAAAGTAAACACGGTTTGAAATCAAACACCTTGTAACCAATCAGATCAACGTGTGATCGTCAACCAGTGGATCTCTGAGCTGAGTGAGTGAGTGGAGGCGGGGCTCATTTGCATATTCATAGAACCACGCATACTAAATGAGGCAAGGGTGTCGAGTTACAGTCAAGCGAAATGTAAGGCATGACGACATTTTTTTCAAAGAAAAATTATTTAAATATGTAATTTTGGTGATCAAGGGTGAGTTTTAAGGGATGAAATGATTGACTACAGGGGGACTTTAAGACACAGTCTTAACACAGTGTCTAAGATTATGCAACTCAGGTCTCGATTTCATCTGAAGTCAATACACTACAGGACCGTATTGGAGAAAGTCTGGAATTGAGACTGTCTGTGTGAAGTTTGATGTTTTTATGGATGTTGTCAGGTCAATGCGACCTTTTCACAGGAATGCCCCAGATCAATGACCTCTGACCCTTCATGCTCTCACTTATAACAGTGCCTTCATCTTTATTGATGGACTACACATTAATGGTTACAAGGTCATGACCTCTGCTTTCTTCTCATACATTTGTTTCCCCGTAATCCAATTGGCAAATGATGAATTAATGAACCTGATCTATTTCATCTGTAAGAGCGAGGGCATATGAGGATGAAACCGATTTGAAGTGCTAATCTATTGCAGCGACTATCATTTTTTGCACACCATGCAATTCATCATTTCTGACGGAGGCAGTCAAACCGTTGTCTCGCATAATTGCGTTATTCATTTACCTCCGCCTTTATTGATCACACTGGTCCGTCTCAATCTCTTACCCAGAGAAACTGGATATCTGAGCTCAAGGGTTAAGAGCGTAATGTTATCTTGGAGGTCAGCAGAGGCGGCGTGGCTCGACAGCTTGTCTATGCTTGTTAAACTGTGGCTTTGTGTGAATGTTGAGTGTGAGTTAGTGGAGACACAAGACCACTGTTTGGAAATCTAGCGAGATGCTTCGCCATCATTAGCCGTGTTTCTACGGTCACTTCCGGCCTTAACAGCCTTTAAATCTCCTTTATAAATGCTTTACAAGGCATAACTAGTCCTCACTTTAGATGAGCTCA
>NC_138729.1:2339709-2374709 GCF_965113295.1 Leuciscus leuciscus | reverse complement strand
AAGGTGCACTGGTCAATATATCAGATTCACTGAAAAAAAATATCTTTTGCATTAATAACTTTTCACAACAAAATGTTGAGTTAGAACAACTTTTCCGTCTTGTTAACTTGTTGCATAAACTTAAAGTTTATTTTTGAGTTTTACAATGATCTCAGTCGTACACCCATTTCACACTCGACGTCTTGTTTTTTTGACAGGTTAATTGTTTTCACTTCATTTTGATGTCAACTAGCAGTCAATATAGTATTAGTAGACTGTCTGCTTAATGTCTTCTAACACTTTATTTAGCTGCTCCTCAACACACATTCTACTGACAATAAGTAACTTTGCAACTAAATGTCAACTTATTCTACTAACCCGAACCCTAATAGTCTACTAATGCTCTAATGAGTCCACCGACTGCCTTTGATGATTTCAAACAGAATATAAGTTCTAATTCTAGGATTTCTATTCACTAAAGCCAGTGATTCAGCGGAGGTTTGAGAGATGCCGATGCGCTCACACCTCTGACTCTTCAGTGCCAGTTTATACATGCTTTCAACTAGAAATCATCTGGAAAATCAGCCGGTGTGACAACGGCATTAGCAGTCGGCGACGACTCATGTATTTGTCGAGTGAAAGTGTTTGATAACAGGCAGGGTCCTAAGATAAAGTGAGCAGTGTTTGGCAACCCACTTCATGTAAAATAAATCAGCTTTTATATGTACATTATTTCCCAAATATTTTTCAAAAGTGCTATGAGTAAAATGTTATTAATGCACCTACAGTATATAGTGGACCTTTAAGCCCATTCCCCTGACATATTCCAAATTCTCATTAATGTAACACAACAACAACAACAACAAATCTTATTCTTATTACGGTAATGTATCCAGGAGTTTTCTGTGAGTCCATTTGACACACTATTTCTCAACATATAAGCAGATGGTTTTTATTAATGAAGACATGTGAAGCCATATGAAGACATCTCAGGCTCCAGGGGCCGGTTTCAAAAAGCAATTTTAGACCGGTCTATAGTGTTAAATGTGCTCATAGACTAGTCTAATGCAAGTTAGACTGTTTCACAAAAATAAAGACTGACTTAATTTAGACCAAAAAAATTAGACTCCTTATCCCCAGGCTAACTTAGGTCTAAGACTGTGTTACCTTGGCAACCAGCAGTAACAATCAGTTACATTACAAACAGCCAAAAGAAAAGGGAAAATGGCTCATAATGTAAACATTTCGTCTTGTTACTACATTCTCCACTAAATTTCCCAAGTAAAATGTCCTTGTAACTGTTATACTCCTCCAACAAACACATATCTTCCACTGGGGTAAACTGCACTGAGCGGCTGAATGCGCTTACTCGATCCGCCGTGTTTTTTGTTTTGAAAAGTGTCTTATTTTACCCAGAATGCATTGCAGTGTAGTCCTACTTAAGATAGTCAGAGTCTTCAGTGCTTTGTGCAACGGTCTGATTTAGATGTCTATCTGAAGTCTGACTATCTACTATATCTAAGCCATAGTCAAAGTCTATCTTTGTGAAACCGGCCCCAGTACAGTGTTTTCCAGTACAGTGTCCAGCGGTTCACTTCCTATAATGCAATAAGACATTTATGTAGCTAAACAAACAGAGCAAGGTACAAATAATTCCAAAATATTGTTCCCATGCAGGGAATCGATCCCATTGAAACCAAAATGAACTTTATGGAAGCGTCTGCCAAATACATAAACACATTATTTTCCAATAAATGCACAGGCTTTTCTTATAGCACAGCAGACCGTTAATAATAACATTATTATTATATACATTTCAGAATTGTGTCCTTAACAATCCAGGTGCACTGCAACTCAGTGATCCATGTAAGTTGCTTTCTTCTCTCACTTTCACAAAGAAAAGCTTGGATTATACGTTTCAATTTAACAATGACTGAGGAAACAATACCATTACAGCGCAGCTTTACCAATCAAGAGAACATAATCATTACCATGTAGAGGATGATGGCCTTTCATTGCACCAATACAGAATTAAATGCACGCTCATTTCAAAACGAGAAAATGTACAAAACCTTATTTTATTTTCTCTCATTGCACCAGACGGAAGGACTCGTATCGTCATGTCATAATGAACAAATGAGCATAGCTTGAACTCTTTCACGGACATCTACAAACAATGTAATTAAGCGTGAAAAATGATCAATTGGAGCCTCTTTCCTGCATTAATACTTTACTTTCTTAATTTTGCATGTGAACATTGTGCTGCTCATTTGCATTTTTTGCCATTCCTGTCTCTTTCCTTCATCCTGATTGGAATAATAGAATTTGAAAAATTACAGAAATGAAAGTGCATTTCACAGTCTACTGAAGCAAGACAAGCCATTTGAAATTAATCAAAGCATAATGCAGTTTACAACGTGGTAAAGCGTCGCTGCGGGTTGAAATGAGGCGGACTTCTTCCACACCGCATCTCAAGCTTCTGTCTCTATCTCTGAATCCTGATCCGGGACACTTTAACGGCCAATGTAATTCTGGGATGTTGGTAAGTGGAAGCTTCCTCATGTCATGGTTTATAGTTCTGTCGGGGTTGAGAGAGCGTGTTCGGAGCATTTCAGAAAAGCACAAATTTCCGTCTGGTATTGAGCCATTGAGCTGGAGTGGATCTTTAAAAGTTGATCGTGTCCCAGAGGTTCTCGTCACACTTTACAAACCTCTGTGACTGTTGCCATAAACCGTGAGTCTGTGCATGTGAAGTCTGCCGCAAGCTTTATTTAGGGATGGGTACAACATGAACATGTTAGTGCATGAATTTCAGGTCACACACACACACACACACACACACACACACACACACACACACACACACACACACACACACACACACACACACACACACACACACACACACACACACACACACACATATATAGGCTCATTGGAAAAATCTACCTATACTTGCACATACAATATCACTGCACTTTTGAGCTGAACTGAACATCTAGTGGCAGTAAAACACCAACAACTTTTATTTATTTGCACATAAAATATGATTACACATGTATATTATTGATTACTAAAGACTTAATTTTCGCGCGAGAGATCAAAACACTTTTATCACAGTGGATGATTTGTAAACTAATACATTTTGAGGTTTGCATCAGATAATCAGTCTTTTCTGCTGTAGTAAACTTGCTCTGAAGCTCACCTGATACAGCACTGCACTCGTGATGTGAAGCGCTCGGGTACGAGTCTGTGATTGGTCACGACCGATTCGTATGTATTTTACGAGGTGGCAAATTCGTACGAATTCATACGATTTGTCTAAACCCCAGTGATGTTTAGGTTTAGGGGCGGGGTCAGGGGTAGGTCATTCGTACAAATTCATACGAATTGGGCAACTCGTAAAATACATACGAATCAGTAACAATCGTACAAATTCGTACGAAATAGTCACCTCGTAAAGTAAGTACGAATTGCCGTGAGATCGGGTTGGATAATCACATTCCTGTAATGCACAGTCTGTAAGCGCTTGGTGAATGGAAACACCTCTATATATTATATATATATATATATATATTCACCTTATTTGCATCACTAGCCTGATCTCATGAAAAGCGTCTCTACAGCACGCATTGTATTTATCATGAACTTTTTAACGTATTTTTTACGTGCATATGATACGCACTGTACACCTCTTGGGTAGGATTAGTGGTGTAGGGGACGCATGTATGTTATGCACATAAAAACTAATTTTCGCGTATAAATTGAACGATAAATACAATGCGTGCTAGAGACGCATTTCATGAGATCAGGCTTGTTATGCAAATAAGGTGAATTAAACATTCTGATAAACTGCATATTTGCATACTGATGTCGCTGCAGTGTTATAACAACTTGCATTCCCATGCACATCATGCCTAAGAACACCCAAGGCTCTAATATATGGATGTTACGCTTTGTGCTGAACAAAACAGGAGGGTTGCATTTTATTTTGATGGTCCCTTTAACATATTCTGTTGACTATATAAGTAACTTTACACCTATATGTCTACTAACTCTCATCAGAGTGTTAGTAGAGCATTAGTAGACTGCTAACATGGTAATGATGATGTTTTCTTGATTAGTAAAGCTGCACAGTAATGGTATTGTTTCCTCGGTCATTGTTAAATTGAAACGTAATCCAAGCTTTTCTTTGTGAAAGTGAGAGAAGTAAGCATCTTACATTGACATAAAGTTCATTTTTGTTTCAATGGGATCAATTCCCTGCATGGGAACAATATTTTGGAATTATTTGTACCTTGCTCTATTTGAATAGCTAAATAAATGCCTTATTGGATTATAGGAAGTGAACCACTGGACACTGTACTGGAAAACACTGTACTGGAGCCTGACATGTCTTCATATGGCTTCACATGTCTTCAATAATAAAAACTGTCTGCTTATATGTTGAGAAATAGTGTGTCAAATGGATTCACAGAAAACTCCTGGATACATAACATATAGAATAAGATTTTTTGTTGTTGTTGTGTTACATTAATGAGACTTTGGAGTATGTCAGGGGAATGGGCTTAAAGGTCCACTATATACTGTAGGTGCATTAATAACATTTTACTCATAGCACTTTTGAAAAATATTTGGGAAATGATGTACATATAAAAGCTGTTTTATTTTACATGAAGTGGGTTGCTTCACAGGAGCAACCAAACACTGCTCACTTTATCTTAGGACCCTGCCTGTTCTCAAACACTTCCACTCGACAAATACATGAGTCGTCGCCGACTGCTAATGCCGTTGTCACACCGGCTGATTTTCCAGATGATTTCTAGTTGAAAGCATGTATAAACTGGCACTGAAGAGTCAGAGGTGTGAGCGCATCGGCATCTCTCAAACCTCCGCTGAATCACTGGCTTTAGTGAATAGAAATCCTAGAATTAGAACTTATATTCTGTTTGAAATCATCAAAGGCAGTCGGTGGACTTCATTAGAGCATTAGTAGACTGTTAGGGTTCGGGTTAGTACTTATAGCCAACAGAATATTCAAAAGGGACCATCAAAATAAAGTGTAACCAACAGGAGTCATGAGCAACAAAAGCCAGGCCACAAACGCACACTGTAATATTGCACTGCGCTTTTTTTATCCCAAATATAATTGAAAGAAAAACTTGAGTTGAGAAACAGTAAATCACTTTGATTGCAAAAAGATCTGCTTCCATAACGCCTGTCATCACTCCATCCCAGCAGTGCTCAGACGCTCTCGACATCCCAGTGAAAAGAGCCTCTTATTTCCTCACTCCCATCAATCTCATTTTAAGACCCATCACTCTATAAATACTGCGGTCTGTTGAGTCTCTGTTCGCTCAGAGGTGCGTGTGTGTCCGCTGACAGCCAGAGAATGCCGGGGAGTAAACCCCTCTGCCCTCGACTCGCACCCCTCAGCTAAGAATAAGAATGATGTCCACGTTCCCCTCGCCAAACTGGGAATCCAGAGTGGGAGATTAGTGGAGTCTGCGTGCTATTCCAGACATCTCTCATCCGCTCTCCGTTCTGCTCGGCTGGTCTATTTCTGCAGCCTGACTGCTTTGCGATCGTGGCCGTGAATCCGCCGTACCTGTTTATCCCACCGCGGCTTACATGGGGGTTTGTGCACAGCTTATAGGAGCTTTTTTGTCCTGCAGGCTGGATTGGGGATGTTTACTCCGTCCTGTTAATCCATGCAACACTAGAACCCACCGTTTCTCCGGGACGAGCTCGTATACTGGGCAGCTCGGAGACTCCCAGCGAGAGGATGACCTCACCTCGGATCGGCTTGGTTGTGTCTTCGGGTCAGGCTGACGCTGTCTGTGAGCGGGGTACAAAACAGGGCCTTTTGTTCTCAACAACAGCGCAGAGAAACGAGGAAGAACACTGGATTGTTAACCTAAGGTGGTCAAACTATTAAACTTGTTTATACTACAGGGCCGTTGAATGCTTGAATCTGATTGGTTGACGAACGTTCTAAGGTGTGCATTATTTTCAGGGAAACGCACGGCTAAAGTAGTTCCAGGCAGGTCTTGACCGCATTACAGTTCCATATCACTTCGCGTAGTCAACTGTAATAACGGAAAATCGGATACAAATCATAACAAGAAAAAGCATTTCGCCCCATGCGCTTGATCAACAATTTTCAATGTCTAGCTTCACAATCAATAGAAACATGCAGTTTAATTTGAATAAATAAACTATAAAGTCCTATCTATAATCAATAGAAAATTAAACTGAATATAGGCTAAATAAATGGATAGTCCTGCAGCACGGATTTTTATTGCAGATAATTTAACAAATAAATAATTATTGATAGGCCTACTTGTTAAAAGGGCTTTGGGTTTCATTTATTTGGCTAGTCTACTGTCATCTGTCAATAATAGAAAGAAAAAAAGAATTAACGAATTCATTAAAACGAATTGAATTAATTAATAAATAATAATATTGACGCACATGCTTTTCTGTCTCATTATTGCAACATCTCTCTCTAATAACTGCATTAATAACTGCATAAAGCCGGGAACACACTTTAAGGCCGGTTATGAATGTAATTTGATACTTATGATCATGCCCAAACGCGTGTTCAGCGCGTTCAGTCTGTTCAAAGTCGGTGTTTAAAATCTGCTGCAGTCGATGAAAACAGTCAGAGAATGTGTCAGCGAGTCGTGTGTCCCCAGCATTAGTGGCTCAAACCTCCGTTACTAACTCTACCTAACCCTAACCCTAACTCAGCATTAGTCTGCTATCAGCGGCTCAAACCTCCGTTACTAACTCTACCTAACCCTAACCCTAACTCAGCATTAGTCTGCTATCAGCGGCTCAAACCTCCGTTACTAACTCTGAAATGACGTTTTGGAATTAGCAACGGAGGCATGGGATTAGATGCGTAAGAAATTAGTCCTACATACAAGAGCGTTTTAATGACAAAAACTTTACAAACGTCTTGAAATACATAATCTGAACAATGTTTCGAGGTGTGGTAACTGTAGTATAAGCGGAATAATTGACTTCAGGCCGTTGAATTATTAGAAAAATAATGCACACCCGAGGTGTAACGGCCACTCCGCTTCGCGTCGTGACCGCATTACCACCTCGGGTGTGCATTATTTTTCTAATAATTCAACGGCCTGTCGTCAATTATTCCTTACATAATGTTTATCTTTGTTTTGGTTTCCAGTAAACATCTTTAAAACCATTTTTTTTATTTTATTTTATTTTTTTATTATTATTTGCAGAACTGCATTTGAAGGCTTGTTTTCAGAAAATCTATCTTTGTCTTTTTTTTTTAAACATGAAAACATTGGATTGTCAATCTCAGGAGGTCAAACTATTAAACGAGTGAAAATATTTGAACTGTTTTGTGTTTTAATCATTTACTGGAGGCTTGCACTTTTCTGCAATGCTACAACTTTGCTTTATAATGTTTATCTTTGTTTTGGTTTCCAGTAAACATCTTTAAAACCATTTTTAAAAATCACTTGCACAACTCCATTTGAAGGCTTGTTTTCAGAAAATCTATCTTTGTCATTTTTGAAACATGAAAAACATTGGATTGTTAAACTCAGGAGGTCAAAGTATTAAACTAGTAAAAATGAACTGTTTTGTGTTTTATTTATTTTACAAGAGGCTTTTGCAATTTTCTGCAACCCTACAATTTTGCTTTATATTGTTATCTTTGTTTTGTTTTCATCTTGAAAACCATTTTTAAAAAAGATTTGCACAACTGCATTTGAAGGCTTGTTTTCCGAAAATCCTCCTTAATTATTTGTGGCAGATTTGTCATTTTTTAAAAACATTGACATTTTATAAAAGTGAACAAAAACTCATCTTTACACCTTGGATGGGCTTTGTTTTGTCTCCGGGCCAGGCTGTCGGTCTAGACTTTGCCAAATTTCCCAGCTGACGCTGGTTGTTAGCAGGGAACGAAATAGAGCCTTGCAAAGTGCTCAGTGAAAGGAGGACAAACATTGGATTATCAACCTCAGGAGGTCACATTATAGTAAAAAAATAAATACAATGTTTAGTGTTTTATTCATTTTACTGGAGGCTGGCACTTTTCTGCAACCCTATAACTTTGCTTAGTGTGTTTATCTTTCTTTTGTGATCCAGTAAACATCATTAACAATGCATTTGAACTGCATTTGGTTTCAGAAACTAAACTCATCTTTTACTCAGCTAGGTTAGGAGTGGACCAAATGTTGTGTTGTAGTTACTGATACATGTATATTCTTCCCATTATGTGAAGCAAAGTATTTTCTTTTCTTACAATAACTGTTGTATCAGGGATGAATGAAACAATGAAAATGAAAATGATTATTTAGTTGTGCTCTGTAGAAATAATAGAAATGATGTCACTTCCTGGGTGTCGCCATATAAATAAATGTTGCATTGTTAGTAATGAAGGGAAAGACAAGTGCACTATTTTTAAAAAAGGGTATGAACATTATATAGCCTACTTTAAAAGTAGATACTTGAATGTGAACTGCTTGTTGTAAATGATAACTTAATGTTATTTGTTTCAGACACTTAATTGCATGTTAGTTGCAATTAGATACAAATGTATCATAGTTTGAATTTATATTTACTGCAGGTAGCTGAACTTTAAAGTGTTTATTTTGAGTATGATTTCAGTACATCTTTATATGTAATTTCATAATTACTTCTATTGTCTTTGACATAGGTTTAAAGTGTCCTTCTGAATGTGCTGACAAACATTTAAGTTGCAATATATTTAAATGTAAATGTTGAATATGACAGTATAGTTAAAACTATAATCAGGCACTGCATGTGCTTTATTATGTTAGCGAACACATCAAAGTAAGTGCACTTCTTTTAAGAAACATTGTGTATAATCTTTAAAGACGCTTAAGTGGATTTTATTTCATTAACATTATATTTTCTGCAGCTATTTTTTTTATATAACTAGACTAGACTTGAAGTACACATTCAGGAGGATTAAGCGCACATTCAAGGGAAATCATGCAGTTACAACACAAAATGTTGGACACAAATACTGATGAACTGAATATCACTTTAACAGATGTCATAATTGTAATGATGGGAAACCCAATTATACTTTATTTGTGGAAAGTGTCATCTGCAACTGAATATTTTAAGCTATATTTTTTCGCTGTCTACCCAGTCAACTAGCTTCCGATATCACTTTTTTTCCCAGCATTTGTCTCATATTGATTCCTGTTAGATGTGCATCCACACTAAATCAGTATGCGTTTGACGCAGTGCTGCCGTTGATCAGACAGAACTGAGTGAAGCTAAATCAAACCTCATTATGGCTCAGTACTGCTTATTAGCTCATTCATCTTTGATTGTTATTTCCCAAAGTCATCGAGTTTTCTAATTATACATAAATAATAAACTAAATGGGAACCTGGTTTATTCAATCTGCGCGCATTTCCACGTGACGTACAGTGAATTTGTATAAGCCAATGCTAAATGGCATAAAGCAGCGTGCTGCGGCGTAATTGGTATTAATCATAAACACATTTTAGTTTTATTTTATTTTTCTGATTCATTCTGTGTATATACAGCCTGCAAATGAGTGTCTCAAACAGCAAAAATAGCTTAAATGTCCTAAATACAATATAGCCGTGGTACTGTTGGCATTAGCAGGAAACATGAATGCAATTGAAGAGTGTCTGTTTTCTTAATCCAGTCCTCAGGCTGTGTAATCTGCATGCCTGTTATCCACGCCAATCACTCGCTTAACTAATGCTTAACTCGCTTTCTGTGCTGCAAATATGGACCGCTGATTTACTGAAAGCACAAGTAATGTAGAAAGTTTGGTAACACTTTACCTAAAGCCTTTAATTACATTATAAAGCTGTTCATGGTGTATGTCATAATGCATTATAGCTTTTCATAAATAATTGTGACCAAAGTTAAATGCATTATACCTTCTGAAGGTGAGACAATGAATAAGTATTATGATATATTATAACTTTGGTTACATTTATTCATGAAAACATACAATGCATTATAAGGTGTGTTAAAAGGCATAATTAAAGCATTCATAATTCTAGTATAATGCATTATGCCAGTGTTTCTCAACTGGTAGGTCGCGGCGTGTAGTCAACAACATATATATATATATATATATATATATATATATATATATATATATATATATATATATATATATATATATATATATATATATTATATGCATATATAATTCCTTAAAAAAATGGCTCAATGACCCACTGCAAAAAGTGATCAGTTGACACACTTAGCAAAAAAGTGTGGAAACCTGTTGCCTTAAAAATTATTAAGTAAATAAACCATGCATAATACAAATAAATAAATAAAAAACATTAAAAAATAAAATAAAATAAAAAGTGTGAACTTGGCAATTGCACATAACTTTTTTATTTATTTATTTATTTTATATTTAGCATGAAGTTTATTTACTGAATGTTTTTAAGGCAACAGGTTTCCTCACTTCTTTTTTTTAAGTTAAGTCACCTGATCACTTTTTACAGTGTGGGTAAATGTGGGTCCCTTGCCAAAGTTGAGAACCACTGCCTTATACAAATGTCTCGGTTAAAATGATTTGAAATGACAAACGTTGTTAAATTAATACAGTAATTTGCACATGGTGACAGAAGATGTAAATGGTACATCCACCGATCCTGAGCTCATGGCAGCGCTGAAGGTTGATGTACAATGACAGACATACTGCGGGACGACAGCTGCGATCAAGAATGAATTCCCGCTCTCATCCCCCATTAAGGTCCACAGTTGTACTGTAGTAAACATCATGTATGGGCTGAGCAGCTGGATGTGATACATCACACAGAACGAGGGCATTATTAAAAGTCGAGGGATGCTGATGAAAGACACGTTCCCCGCTGGATGTTTGGCTTCCCTCTGGAGATCAGGGGAAAGACAGCATCTCACGCTGATCTCTCTGCTGGTTCCCAAACTCCGCCTGGAGCAGCTGCTGGGTGACGTGTTGAGCTCTGCTTTCAATTGCTTCTTTCTGGCTGCATCCAATATCGAATACTTCATACAGTATGTGCATACGATGGAAACTTTACTATCTTACACTCTAAAAAATGCAGGGTTGTTTAACCATTGCGTCAAATATGGACAAACCATATGGTTGGGTTAAAATGTTTTACATTTTTAACCCAACGGTTGGGTTTGTCCATATTTGACCCAAGTTTTGACCCAAGTTTGGGTTAAAACAACCCCACATCTTTTTAGAGTGTATTGATACTTTGCACGTGACGTCAGTTGTACTGGCTGGCGGGCAAGAACGTCATTCTCTAGCAACGGAAACCAGTAAACTAATCAAGGATCTTGCCAGGACGTTGCCAGTTTTAATATACAAAAGTTGGTGTTTTGAGGTGTACACGACATGTCAGATAGTTGTTGTGCGATTGGATGCACTAACCGCGTTTGTTGCCCGCCAGATATCACGTGACTGCAAAGTACGAATAAGGCCACGAAAGAGGTTTTCTGAATGGCAGTGAAGCGACGCAACTGACGCTGGTAGGTCACATGACAGTAACGGCATAATGTATGTATTACCAAAGCTGCTTTAAGGCAAGCCTCCAATGTTAGGAAAACACTGTGTTACGCTGGGAAGGAGCAGACATCAATCAATCAGATGTCAATGGAGGAGAGGCTTCACTACGCTGAATAATCTGCTTTTGTGGAAAACAGCTTAGTGTTTAATGAATCGATATAGCCTCTACATGTTTGCTCAGAAACACTTTGTCTTGAGAGTTTTTGTTTAATTTTTTTTATAAGAGAAGTCAGGGACAATTTTTGTGACAATATTCAGTTTATGGCACTCATTCATTTCTATGGTCTCCGCAAACAGCGATTGGCTGTCGCACAACTCTGACAGGAATTCAATGGCTGTAATGTGATTGGTTAACATGGCACATGTGGGCTTTATACCTGTATGATATTACGCTGTACCCACATTGGACCAGTGGAAGGAAGGAAGGAAGGAAGGAAGGAAGGATGGATGGATGGATGGATGGATGGATGGATGGATGGAAGGATGGAAGGATGGATGGATGGATGGATGGATGGATGGATGGATGGATGGATGGATGGAAGGATGGAAGGATGGATGGATGGATGGATGGATGGATGGATGGATGGATGGATGGATGGATGGATGGAAGGATGGATGGATGGATGGATGGATGGATGGATGGAAGGATGGATGGATGGATGGTAGAATGGATGGATGGATGGATGGTAGGATGGATGGATGGATGGATGGATGGATGGATGGATGGATGGATGGATGGATGGATGGATGAAGGAAGGAAGGATGGAAGGATGGATGGAAGAATGGTAGGATGGTAGGATGGATGGATGGATGGATGGATGGATGGAAGGATGGATGGATGGATGGATGGATGGATGGAAGGATGGATGGATGGATGGATGGATGGATGATGGATGGAAGGATGGAAGGATGGATGGAAGGATGGATGGATGGATGGATGGAAGGATGGATGGATGGATGGATGGATGGATGGATGGATGGATGGATGGAATTTATTTGGCACGACCCTCACAGTGCATTATGGGTATTCTCTTGCCGTTGAGCGTGCATCAGTTGTACACTCATTATTGCAGTGCATTATGGGATTGAATTAGTGACTTGTAGGCTACTCGATAATGCCAACTATGGTTTCGGACACCACTATCATGGTTTCCACAAAAATATGAAGCAGCACAACTGTTCTCAACACTGATAATAATGATAAATGTTTCTTGATCATCAAATCATCATATTAGAATGATTTCTGAAGGATCATGTGACACTGAAGACTGGAGTAATGATGCTGAAAATTCAGAAATTAATCAAACTCATATGCCCTCATACTCAAAAGCTCTCCTTTTAAAGTTCTCTGCATGTTCCTCTCCATCTTCACATATGCATTGAAATAACGTGTTAAATGCTTTTTAGTTTTCCAAAACAGAATGAAGGAATACATTACACTTTTGGGCTGCATGGTAATCTGCTTAGACTGTTGAACAGAAATAGCTGCTGTGCCCAGAACGCGCTGTCTGCGGATTATGCAAAAACAGCTAACTGCAGCACAGACACCTTTACTGCTCAGACCCATGCGGCATCGCACGAGCTTCCCGACAGTAAGAAAACAAAGTGTTCGGAGGTGTGAAATGGTGTTTTGGAGGCGTTGTCTGTTCCCACATCCGCTTTGATGAATTCATCCAGAGCCCGATGTTCCTCACAGATGCAACAGCAGTAAAGTACAACGATAAATCAGTGAGCATATGGTCCCACTGCTATTAGAGTCACAAGATGAATTTAATAATGTTTTAATGAAAGAAATGTTCTCCACAAACCTCCCACCGTTTAAATAACAAATGGAATCCTGGTCATTTTATGAAAAGATAAACTCTCCATAAAGGCCCGTTCACATGTCTAATATGTCAGAAACGCAAAACATTTCTTGTCTCACCACAGTCAGTTATGAATTACATGAATCATGTAAAATGATAGCATATTTTCAATGCAAAATTTCTTGAAGTTAAGTAGTGTGCTTCATTGCATGTTATTGTCGGTAGCTGAACATTTCTAGCTTGTCAAATATTAAATGTTTAGTTACTTACATCTCTTTCACTGCTACACTCGTCTTCAGTGAACAGGCCCGCCTTCTTTGATTTGATTGGCCTTCTCAATCATTTTGACTTTAGACATTGAGACATTTTGACTTTAGACATGTTTGTATATTTATACAAAATATAACTTTTAAAACATGTTGTCACGGGAGACAATTTGGCCATTTCTAATTATCCTGCTCTAATCCCCCTCATTAACCGTGTTTCTATTACAGATTTGCGCAAAACTTTAGCGATATTTTCTAAATGTCGATAAAAAACTATTGCTTAATGATGGCGTTTCCATTAACCGATGTTATGCGACTGAATATATGAATGTTATGTGACTGTCATGTAAAGTCAAAAATGTAAAGTCATTCCAAAAAATCATGGCAACGGATTTTGGTAGGATTACATAATCCCAGCCACGGCACTAGTCATTATTTTTAATTAATGTTTAATTTAGTTTGCATTTTATCCAAGCATTAATGGCAAGGAAAGCTTCTTATACTTGTGAGTGGCCGCGTCTGAGGTGTTGCTGGGTGTTTCTCCCTCATATCTGCTTTGAGTTCTTGATTATGGCATTTCTTTGTGGTTTAGAATCCAGTATTCTCGTAATTCTATTGTCTTTTGTGAATTTAATAAAGAACTTTGTCCCCTCTTCTTTCCAAACCTACCACGCCATGTACATCAGGTGACTTGTAAATGCGCAAAGACTGTTTCCATTGCAGTTTTGCGAAATATTCCTTTTTCCGAATTGCCTGAAAAAACACAATATATGTGTTTTCAGCAATACATGGGAGTTTCCATTTCCCGTTTTTTCAATTCACAATTTAAATTTGCACAATTTGAAGGGTAATGGAAACGCAGCTATTGTCTTGGTGTTTACGGCCCTGGTTTGTATGTATTCAGAGAAAAAGACTTCTTACAGACTTAATTGTAAAGATGTAAACCTCCACACGGACTCCCGGCACATAGTGAATCATCCTGGTGGTGTGACAGTAGTGTGTGTAATCCTACATCAACTCTCTCTCTCTCTCTGAGGTTGTGATAGAATAACTAAAGCTCAGACCAAGTGTTTCACATGAGAGATGAGAAAACTTTGTTCAGGTGACTCTCAGAAGATTGAATACCCAGTGCTGGCCAAAGACACCAGTGTTGATGTGTTTGCAGAATATTAATCTCCTGATTGCATTTATATTCGTGCAATTGGAATATGCATTTATCCAAAGCGACTCTCATTGCTTTCAAGGTAATCATTTTATCAGTTCATGAAGCCAAGGCTCATTGCTTGCATCATGATTTGCGGTTTGAGCTACAGACAATGCTTATTTTTCAAACTTGTAAGTATTGCATTTCAAAAATGCAAGTTTACAGTTTACTTTGTGTCATTAATATAAAATACTAAATCAAACATTCTGCGTAGGGTTGAATTCAGGTTGATTTGAACACTTTTCCCCATTGAGATGGCTGGGAAATACAGTAGTGTCCCAATCAACCTGAATTCACCCTGCATTTGAATAATGACAAATCAAATAACAATCCCAGTCAAAGAGATATATCTGAAAGTTGAACCAATTTTATGAATAATGTACAGGCCTATTTTTAAATAAAAGTGAGGCTATAATTAATATATTTAAATAGACTGTTGTAACGATTCGGTGTGGCTTAACAACACACACGGCACAAAGAGATTCAAGGAAGTAGTATTTAATAAACTCAACAATCAATTCAGGAAAACCGGAACAAATTACTGACTGACATCGAAACCAAACACAGTGAAACTAAACAGAACTAAACATATCCCTAACAACTGTGAATTTATATTAAATAATTCCATTTATCCCTTAAAACTCATATTTGATCACCAAAATTACATATTTAAAAGTTTTTTTTTTCCTTAGAAAAAAATATTCATGCCTTAAAATAGCTTGAATGGTTGACGATCACACGTTGATCTGATTGGTTACAAGGTAGTTTGTGACGTCAGAAACACCAGCGATTTCAAAGCGTGTGTTTGAGACTGTCTTTGGTTCACTGCAGTTTTAAGGAGGAAATACTCAGCAATGGTGTCGACTTATGAATATACACATACTTTGTCTTAAAGCATATTAAAAACACCACAGAGACATTTAAACAACATTAAAAACTTGATTTTCACCACAGGGGGACTTACATTGAAGGAGGGACCTGAGCCATATTTAGAGACCAGAATATAACAGACTCGAGGGTGACGGACTCTGACTTGAGCCAGCAAGTTTTGCACAAACAAGCACCATTCACATTTCCATCACAAAATGTAAAAATGTAGTTATTAAACACAGCAGATATGCATGGAGTGAAGAGGGGGAAAGTGAATATCTGCCTATTTGCTGATGATCTGATGGGTCGTAATGAGAAAAAGGAGGCGGAAATGTCTAAGAAAGACAGACAGATAAAGAAATGATAAAGACACAAAGTGTGCGGAGTATATGAGTAGTGTGACAGCTCTCCAAATAAAACTATTCCAGTCGACCAATTACACTGGTATCCCACATAGTACAACATGCCTAAAAATACCCAAAGCAAAGCCACGACAGGACACATACCGTAGTTCTGCCGTCAAGTCAGGGTAAAAATGAATTTCATGCGGTGCAGAAACAATTTCATGCCACCTTGCCACAGACTAAAGCAAAAACCAAGACAGACCCATAACATAGTTAAACGAATGTAAAAACTTTTGTGTGTGTGTGTGTGTGTGAGGCATAAAGGGCCTTTCTGTCAAACTCAAGTCGTGTCTGTCTCAGATAGAAAATGAGGCTTTTGAGATGCTGTAGATATTATCTGACCCATTTGCCATTTACAATCTCAAACCACATATACTGCAACCTTTGATTGTTCGCTCAACTTAACTTTTTGAGTTATATCTTTGCTTTGACTCAGTTAAGTTGAATTTACTTAATATTTCAATTTTAAGTTTTGTTGAGATAATTGACCCAACTAACCCGGAGACTTACAACATTTAGTTGAAATATCATAATAAACGTAAGGTGAACTTACTTTTTTTTAATTAGCTTGTACTAAAATTAAAGTACATTTAACTTGTGGCTCTTTCTCCTAACAAGTTCAACCCAACAAATAAAAACATATTTTTTCCACATAAAGGACTTTATTGTCAACTATTTCCCTTACAAATAGACACATGTAAAGGACAAAACGTGTTTTAAAATCCAGAGCTTCAACAGCCAGTGTTTCTTTGTACTCTTCATATGACAAAAGGTCAAAACATGAATGTTTGTGAAAAAAAAAAAAGAGTAGAAAAAAGAAAAACATGGTGTGAATCTTGAGACAAAACAATGGCACTGGCATATTTTAAGATATCTTAATGCGAGTTGCTTTCAGTTAAAACAGTTTTTTGGGTGTGTTTAGTGTTTCTCTTTTTGGTCTCTTTTGTCTCTCTTACTTTCACTTTCTCTGGCCGTCGCTGATTGGCTGTTTTGCCTGTCAGTCATTCATAATGAGTTGAGTGGGTGTGCTTTGTGAGGCGGGATCCTCATCATCCTGATGCTTGACACCTGGAGAAGCCCAACTTAAGGAACATAAGACTTTTTGTTTAGGTCCTGTCTTGTGATGTGTTCTGTTTCTCTTTGCTTGATTTAGTTTTGTTAAAGGAGAACTCGGTAATTCTAGCGAACTCTAGTCACTTCTTCACTGATTTTCCCTTTTGTTGTCGCATGTTTTCCCCACGAGCTCCCCCTACAGCTGTGGGGGGGCGTATATTTCACAACAAGGTCGTAAAAACTCATTTGCGGCGGCCTCCTCCCCCTCTCTACCGCTTCTCATGTACGTTTGTTTTGATCGGAGCAAGCCAACTGTATCGCGTGGAGCTATGTCTACCGAGGTGGGTAATCTGGTAATACATCATACATGCGTGTGTGTTTATGTCGAATTGCCGTAAAGCAATTTGTGTTTCGCGCTCGTTCTCGTTCTAGTTCTCGCTTCTCACGAGACTTCCAATTTCTAACTTGCCGGGACGGTAGTGTTGCAAGTTGCAAGGTTGGTTTTCCGCCTGGGAACGCTGGGGGGAGCGGGGAAAGTCACCAATATCACCAGAACAGGTTGTTTAACCATCCAAATGATTTCTAGACAGTTTTATTAAGTTAAAAAAGTTACCAAGTTCTCCTTTAAGTGTTTAGTGTGTCATGTTAATCGTGCCTTGTTTATGATTGCCCCAAAAACTTCTTATTTGTGAGCTCTGAAAGATTTAAACAGCTCTTCAAAGCTGGAAGGAGGAGAGGGGAAAGGTAAGGCCGTCATGTGACATACATTTACACAGTTAGTTGGATTTTTGTCTATATACACTAGGTTAGGGATTTGTACCACCCTCTGTATTTTTGTTTTGATAGAGTAGTTTAATTACGACGTCACGGATGTTGAAGACTTTTTCTTTGATCTTTTCTTTTTTTTTTTTTTTTTTTGGATTAGATATAAATGCTTTAGTTAGTTCCTTTTTGATTGTTATTTGTGTTTGTTTGGCACAATCCGGTTTTCCCTTTTGCTCTTCCGTTTTGATTTGTTCATATGTGAAATATTACTTTATCTTTTATTAAATTTACTTGATTTTGTCATGTCTCTCTTGTTTCTCATTTCATTCGGTGCTCAGTGGTGATAGGTGTCTGAATTGGCTTAATGTTCCCCTTCTAAAAATTCCTAGACAGTTGTGAGCCAAAGAAGGGTCGTAACACATACAAATAATTGCCTAATAAAATGACATTTCAATTGTCCAGCATTTAATATACGCCCTTGATGGAAGGAAAGTGAATTAACATTAAAACACCTTTTAACTGTAAATTAACTTATGATCTAACACATGAACATTTTGCTTAATAAAATTACATTTAATTTGCTCAGTTTTAAAAGTGACAATACTTAAAACTACGGAAAAAAAGTGAAAACAATGGAGGTCATGCTTCCATGCATAGCAACTGTAAATCATTTGAACTCAAAATGCACATGACACAACTAACACATGGAATCTCTGTACAGAACCAGTCTACATTTTAGCAACTGCTATCCCAGACAGCAACATAGTTTTGGCCCAGATCCGGCCCACATCTGGTACATGTGGATTACCATACCAGATGTGGGCCGGTGTGGTGAACAAATGAGTCCTATTGAAGAGATGAGTCCGAGCTTAGGACCCCATTAGTATGCCAGTAGTATGCCTGACGTAATCTGTTCTCGTGACAACTTGTAGCTAACGTGAGCTGTTTTAGTGTTACTATGTGGTAGCTTTATGTAGAATGCTAAATGCTATATGCAAGGTAAGATTAAATTAAATTGTATATTGTATATGTAAATTGTATATATTCTATAGCTAATATTTAAAATCTCAAGTTGTGTCAATAGCAGAGGAGAAAGACCGTGAAATTTAAAAATACTGCTGTTATTGTGTCACGAAATGTAGTTTTAAGAGTTCCTCAGTCGAGAATGTAGTTGTTTGAAGCTCAAATATGTTGCTTATTTATTTAAAAAAACACACTAACAACGAGAAATGTTTAATTTCACAATCTATAGCTTCGGTTAAATACTAGTTTATGAAATATATAAGTTAAAATACATTAATGACTCATTATAACGTAGTACAAATGTCCTCTATAATAAAGTGATTTGTATGATTTGTAACCAGGCACTAAAGCGATTACCCATAAAACGTGCTTTGAACCAATGAGATTGCTTGGGTCCTAAGCTCGGACTCATCTCTTCAGTAGGACTCAATTGTTCACCACACCGGATCTGGGCCGACAGTACTGAGTGCCCAAGTGTCCATGAACAGCCTATCAGTGACCTCAAACAAGTACGTATTTGAGGTTTTTGTGGTAGCTTATGCCAAGTCTCTCATGCCATAGCTCACCAAAACCAGAGAATGTCTAATAAGGGGAGAAGTTCCACTCTGAGTAAACTTCCGGCTTCTGAACTGGTTGCAGTTCCACTCTGGTTCCATATGAGGGCGCTCACAGGACGAGTGCAGAATGAATGGAGGTCTATGGCGCTATACCCCTCAAAATCCACTTTTCTCAGGATATAATTTTTTGTCTAGTAATTTTAATGTTGTATTTGAAAGGAGATGCAAAGAAATTACACATTGCTGAGTGTTAGATTTTTTAGAGTCACTTATTTGCTTTAAAAAGTGTTTTAAAATGTCAATGACGTCATACACATCATACGACCAGAGATACTGCTTTACGGCAATCCTTCAGTCACTTTGGTGCTTTCGCACTCTGCACTTTCTTTTCTCTCGAGGCATCGACAACACAGCTGACACAGGTAAACACACAACACAGCTGACACAGGTAACTACACAACACAGCTTGTGCTTGAAGCTGCTTTGATACAATCTGTATTGTGAAAAGCGCTATACAAATAAACTTGACTTGACTTGACTTGACAGCTGACACAGGTAAACACACAACACAGCTGACACAGGTAAACACACAACACAGCTGACACAGGTAAAACACACAACACAGCTGACACAGGTAACTACACAACACAGCTGACACAGGTAACTACACAACACAGCTGACACAGGTAACTACACAACACAGCTGACACAGGTAAACACAACACAGCTGACACAGGTAAACACACAACACAGCTGACACAGGTAAACACACAACACAGCTGACACAGGTAACTACACAACACAGCTGACACAGGTAACTACACAACACAGCTGACACAGGTAACTACACAACACAGCTGACACAGGTAACTACACAACACAGCTGACACAGGTAACTACACAACACAGCTGACACAGGTAAACACAACACAGCTGACACAGGTAAACACACAACACAGCTGACACAGGTAAACACACAACACAGCTGACACAGGTAAACACACAACACAGCTGACACAGGTAACTACACAACACAGCTGACACAGGTAACTACACAACACAGCTGACACAGGTAACTACACAACACAGCTGACACAGGTAACTACACAACACAGCTGACACAGGTAACTACACAACACAGCTGACACAGATAAACACACAACACAGCTGACACAGGTAAACACACAACACAGCTGACACAGGTAAACACACAACACAGCTGACACAGGTAACTACACAACACAGCTGACACAGGTAAACACACAACACAGCTGACACAGGTAGCTACACAACACAGCTGACACAGGTAAACACACAACACGTAAACAGGTAAACACACAACACAGCTGACACAGGTAAACACACAACACAGCTGACACAGGTAACTACACAACACAGCTGACACAGGTAAACACACAACACAGCTGACACAGGTAAACACACAACACGTAAACAGGTAAACACACAACACAGCTGACACAGGTAAACACACAACACAGCTGACACAGGTAAACACAACACAGCTGACACGGGTAAATACACAACACAGCTGACACGGGTAAACACAACACAGCTGACACAGGCAAACACACAACACAGCTGACACAGGTAAACACAACACAGCTGACACAGGTAAACACACAACACAGCTGACACAGGTAAACACACAACACAGCTGACGAATGTAAACACACAACACAGCTGACGAATGTAAACACACAACACAGCTGACACAGGTAAACACACAACACAGCTGACACAGGTAAACACACAACACAGCTGACACAGGTAAACACACAACACAGCTGACACAGGTAAACACACAACACAGCTGACACAGGTAACTACACAACACAGCTGACAGAGGTAAACACACAACACAGCTGACACAGGTAAACACACAACACAGCTGACACAGGTAAATACCATAGACTGTAAAAAATATGGACAAAGCGTCTGTGACGTCACCCATAGACTTCTGAAGAACGGTTTTGAGGCCGTTTATGGGGGGTATGGGCGGCGCCATATTTCAATACAAATGTTCAGAAAGGATAACTTACAGGTATGATGTGTTGTGTCAGATCATGGCCGAGACGTCAAATTTCAGGAATTCCACTCGGCGCAGCCTATGCTCGTTGTCAGCTGTCAATCAAGCTGTCAATCGCGCCCTTATTTGTCATACATTTTATATCTAAATACGATCTAAACTAACGAGTTAGAAAAAAATTCACCCCCCTCACAGTTGTCAGGCACTCGGAACCTATCGAAAAATACAATAAAAGTCCATGGGACCAACCTGTAAAAACATGAATTTATGCTGTGAAAACGGACATTTTAACATGGGGGTGTATGGACATTTGCTCCCTTTTGGGACCTTCCCCTAGCGGATTTTCGATGTATTGCAGTTTTTCGCACTTCCGGGTAGGCTTCATTTTTCAGATTAGAATGTTGCCAATTGGTAAATACACAACACAGCTGACACAGGTAAACACACAACACAGCTGACACAGGTAAACACACAACACAGCTGACACAGGTAAACACACACACGTAAACACACAACACAGCTGACACAGGTAAACACACACACGTAAACACACAACACAGCTGACACAGGTAAACACACAACACAGCTGACACAGGTAACTACACAACACAGCTGACACAGGTAAACACACAACACAGCTGACACAGGTAAACACACAACACAGCTGACACAGGTAAACACAACACAGCTGACACAGGTAACTACACAACACAGCTGACACAGGTAAACACACAACACAGCTGACACAGGTAAATACACAACACAGCTGACACAGGTAACTACACAACACAGCTGACACAGGTAAACACACAACACAGCTGACACAGGTAAACACAACACAGCTGACACAGGTAACTACACAACACAGCTGACACAGGTAAACACACAACACAGCCGACACAGGTAAACACACAACACAGCCGACACAGGTAAACACACAACACAGCTGACACAGGTAAACACACAACACAGCTGACACAGGTAACTACACAACACAGCTGACACAGGTAAACACACAACACAGCTGACACAGGTAAACACACAACACAGCTGACACAGGTAAACACACAACACAGCCGACACAGGTAAATACACGTGCTAGAAGAGTTTTTGTTTTGTTTGTTTCTGGTCCCGCTTCGGATGCCACGATGCCATCAAGCGGTATCTCTGGTCGTAATCAGTCCTTCACTGACCAATCAGCGTTCATTAGCAGAATGCTAGCGTGTTATTGTCATGATAGATTACTGGAAGCAATAGCGGGTGAAAACAGTGTTTATTTGAACAGCACACTCAAAGGTAATATGTCAAAAGAGTCAATGAAGTTGAATCTCTCAGAGGGGAAGCAGCAATCAGGCTCTCTCGCAGGGACTTCGATGGTCAGGTGAAGTGGTGCTCAGATGAGGTGAATCGGTGGTGATATCCCGTGCGCGGTGCTCGATCCAGTGAACCAGAGAAGACAAATCCACAGACAAGACAGGATCCGGTAGACACGGCACGACACACTCAACAGGACTGCAAACAACGGATGGACACTGGAATGGAGAGATGAGTGAGTATTTATGGAGAGCGGGGATTGATAGCAGCTGGAGCGGGGAGTGAGTGTGATTAATATCAGCTGGAGCACTGAACAACCACGCGAGCGGGACAACGCCCACTCGCGCACACTCACAGACATGAAACAAACAGTGACACGCGACACAGAGGAAACAGTGCATAACTCAACCGTGACAGTACCCCCTCCCCTAGGAATGCCTCACGGCATTCCCAGGCCTCCTTACCTGTCGATTGTAATCATCGATCAGGGAGTGATCCAGGATGTCACGAGCAGGAACCCAACTTCTCTCCTCTGGACCGTAACCTTCCCAATCCACCAAATACTGAAATCCGCGTCCCCTCCGCCTAGAATCCAGAATGCGATGAACCGAATAAGATGGTTCCCCGTCTACGAGTCGCGGCGGTGGGGGAACCGGGACTGGCGGATTAATACGTGCAAAAAACACGGGCTTTATCTTTGAAACGTGGAAAACCGGATGAATTCTTCTGTACGCCGGAGGAAGGTTGAGGCGGACAGCCACCGGACTAACGATCTTGGTGACAGAAAACGGGCCAATGAATTTAGGAGCTAATTTATTCGATACGGAGCGGAGAGGAATGTTCTTGGTAGAAAGCCACACTTTGGAACCGACGACGTATACGGGAGGCCTAGACCGGTGGCGATCGGCTTTGGCCTTGGTGCGCTCTCGCACTTGGAGGAGTGTCTCCCGGGCTCTCGTCCAAGTACGGTGACACCTCTGGATGAAGGCGTGGGCGGAGGAGACCGCGACTTCGGATTCCGTACTAGGAAAAACAGGTGGTTGGTACCCTACACTACACTGGAACGGAGACAGGCCCGTGGATGACACTGGCAACGTATTGTGGGCGTACTCCACCATAGAAAGTTGTTGACTCCAGGAGGAAGGATTCCTGGAGACCAAACATCGTAGTGTTCTTTCCAAATCTTGGTTGGCTCTCTCAGTTTGACCATTGCTCTGGGGATGGAACCCAGAGGACAGACTGACCGTCGCCCCCAGCAATCTACAAAACTCTCGCCAGAATTTGGACACAAATTGGGGTCCCCTGTCGGAAACCACGTCTGTCGGGAGGCCATGTAACCGAAAGATGTGGTTCACGACTGCCACCGCTGTCTCCTTGGCTGAAGGCAATTTGGGCAAGGGAATAAAGTGGGCCGCCTTCGAGAACCGGTCCACCACGGTCAAAACTACCGTGTACCCCTGGGAGGGTGGGAGGGCGGTTATAAAATCTAGAGCGATGTGGGACCAGGGTCTCGAAGGCACCGACAGCGGTTGAAGTAACCCATCTGGGGGTCGATTGGACGACTTACCAGTGGCACAACTTGAGCAAGCCAAGACAAAATGGTGAACATCACGAGCCATAAGTGGCCACCAGAACCGCTGCTTAACAAAATAGATAGTACGACTCACCCCTGGATGACAGGCTAGATTAGAGCAATGACCCCACTGGATAACGTCTGATCGTAATCCCTCCGGCACATATAAGCGGTTAGGTGGGCACCGGATCGGAGGCGTTACCCCTTCCAAGGCCTTCTTGACCCTCGATTCGACCTCCCATGTGAGCGAAGAGATAATTAGGGTCTCTGGAAAAATGCGCTCGGGAGTAGATTCGTGTTCGGGACGATCAAAAATACGCGACAAAGAATCGGGTTTGATGTTTTTGGACCCTGGACGATATGAGAGAGTAAAATCGAAACGACCGAAAAAAAGTGCCCACCGAGCCTGCCTGGAGTTCAATCTTTTGGCGGTTCTAATATACTCCAGATTCTTGTGGTCTGTCCAGACGATGAAGGGTACCCCTGATCCCTCCAACCAGTGACGCCATTCCTCCAACGCTAACTTGACTGCCAACAACTCTCGGTTACCAATGTCATAATTTCGTTCGGCAGGAGATAGACGATGTGAAAAAAACACGCAGGGATGCATCTTGTCGTCTGAAGGAGAGCGTTGTGAAAGAACTGCGCCTACCCCCACCTCTGACGCATCGACCTCCACCACAAACTGACGTGACGGATCAGGGGCAATTAAGATGGGATCTGAAACAAAGCAGTTCTTGAGTTTGGCAAACGCAGCCTCAGCTGCGTCTGACCACCTGAACGTAGTTTTGGGGGAGGTCAAGGCGGTCAGAGGTGCGGCTAGTTGGCCGAAGTTGCGAATAAATCGCCGATAGAAGTTGGCGAATCCCAAAAACCGCTGCAGGGCCTTGCGGGAATCTGGGATTGGCCACTCTACCACAGCCTTAACCTTGTCAGGATCCATACGCATACCTTCAGCCGACACGATGTGTCCCAGAAAAGGAACCGACTGTGCGTGGAAAACGCATTTCTCTGCCTTGACAAAAAGCCCATTCTCTAGCAATCTCTGAAGCACTCGTCGGACATGTTGCACATGCTCCTGGAGAGACGAAGAAAAAATCAATATGTCATCCAGGTAAACATATATGAATTGATCGATCATGTCTCGCAACACATCATTGACGAGCGCCTGGAAGACTGCGGGACTATTGGACAGGCCGAACGGCATAACCAAATATTCAAAGTGCCCCCTAGAGGTGTTAAAAGCAGTCTTCCATTCATCCCCCTTCCTGATGCGGACCAAATGATAAGCGTTTCGTAAGTCCAATTTTGTGAAGAGTGATGCTCCCTGCAACCTCTCGAAGGCTGAAGACATTAATGGCAAAGGATAAGTGTTTTTCACCGTGATGTTATTCAGCCCTCGGTAATCAATGCAAGGTCGCAGAGAACCATCCTTCTTCCCCACAAAAAAGAACCCCGCCTCCGCAGGAGAAGAGGAAGGTCGGATGAACCCGGTTGCTAGAGAATCAGAAATATATTTCTCCATAGCCTCTCTCTCAGGAACCGAGAGTGAATAAATCTTGCCTTTAGGCGGAGACTTACCTGGCATTAAATCTATTGCACAGTCATAGGGACGATGCGGAGGGAGAGAAGCAGCCCTTGACTTACTGAACACTTCCCTCAGGTCACGGTACTCTACGGGCACGTTTGACAAATCCACTGCTTCCTCCTGCAACACAGGGACAGAAACAACAGAACAAGCAGACACTAGACACGAACTATGACACTCAGTGCTCCAAGCCGAAATAGTCTTTTGTTTCCAGTCAATGCGGGGATTGTGTAAACTTAGCCAGGGGTGTCCTAAAACAATGGGTGTGAGATGGGAGTCCATGATGTAAAATGAAATGGTTTCTGCGTGATTACCAGATGTGATGAGTGTGAGACTCTCGGTAACTTGGGAGATGGCTGGTAGTGATTGTCCGTTTAATGCATTGACAGTGATTTTCTGAGGGAGTGTTTGGAGAGGAACTTGAAACTGTAACGCAAAACGGTGATCCATAAAGTTACCTTCGGCTCCAGAGTCTATAAGTGCATTGCAGTGGTGATCGTGAGTTGACCATCTCAGTCTTACCGGGAGGAGGGTGGAAGTGGATGAGGTCTTTTCTGCGGAGATCCCACCCGATAGTAGCCTCATACTTACTATCGGGCTGGGCCTTTTACTGGACAGCTATGAGCGAAATGTCCGGCCCCACCACAGTATAGACAAAGGCCCTGGGATCTCCGCCTTTCTTTCTCCTCCCGGGAAAGCCGAGCTCGCCCTATCTGCATGGGCTCGGGATCGTGGGGACCGAACGCGTCCATGCCACTGGACTGCTGGTGTTCCACGCTGTTGCGGATTGTGTTGAGTGACGTACGTTGGCCGATCCGAGACAAACGAGCGTCCACCCTCAGGGCCAGATCCATTAGAGCGTTAAGAGACGAGGGTAGGTCCAGGGCGTAGATCTCTCTTTGGACGCGTTCGGCCAGCCCATGCAGGAATAGGTCCCACTGCGCCTCCTCGTTCCAGCGACACTCGGCCGCCAGGGTCTTGAACTCAATGGAATAGTCCGAGACGGAGCGATCTCCCTGGCGCAGATCTGCCAGAACCCTGGCAGCCTCTCTTCCCGCGACGGCACGATCAAAGACCCTCCGCATCTCCGCCGAGAGTGCCTGGAACGAGGAGCAGCACTGGTCTTGATTCTCCCAGACCGCCGTTCCCCAAAGCGCCGCTCTCCCCGTTAGTAGCGTTAACACGAATGCCACTTTCGATTCCTCCTTCTCGAAGGTTTTAGGCTGTAGGGAGAAATGCATGCTGCAACGTGTTAGAAACGGGCGGCAGTAGTTGGGCTCACCAGAGTATGACTCGGGGGTCGGAAGTCTGGGTTCTGATTGGGAGAGCGGCACAGCTGGTGTGGGGGGAACGACCGGTGGGTCTGGGGGTGCTGGCGCAGTGGGAGGTTGAAGTTGATGGAATCGCTGGGTGAGCTCGGACACCTGCGAGACAAGAGCCTGAATTGCTCGTCCAGTCTCCCCCTGGCTGCGTTCTTGTGCATCCATCCGGCTGATGCACACTTGAATAAAATCCTCTAACGAGGCCGAAGAACCACCCGCTGCTTCCATGGATTGGTCCATCCGTTCTGTCATGATAGATTACTGGAAGCAATAGCGGGTGAAAACAGTGTTTATTTGAACAGCACACTCAAAGGTAATATGTCAAAAGAGTCAATGAAGTTGAATCTCTCAGAGGGGAAGCAGCAATCAGGCTCTCTCGCAGGGACTTCGATGGTCAGGTGAAGTGGTGCTCAGATGAGGTGAATCGGTGGTGATATCCCGTGCGCGGTGCTCGATCCAGTGAACCAGAGAAGACAAATCCACAGACAAGACAGGATCCGGTAGACACGGCACGACACACTCAACAGGACTGCAAACAACGGATGGACACTGGAATGGAGAGATGAGTGAGTATTTATGGAGAGCGGGGATTGATAGCAGCTGGAGCGGGGAGTGAGTGTGATTAATATCAGCTGGAGCACTGAACAACCACGCGAGCGGGACAACGCCCACTCGCGCACACTCACAGACATGAAACAAACAGTGACACGCGACACAGAGGAAACAGTGCATAACTCAACCGTGACAGTTATGGGCAACAACAACTCAACCTGTAAGAAATCAAAAGGACATAAGTACTCGTTCATTCAACTTTCGACCTATAACCCATGTTGAACTTGCAAAACCTACAATCAAATCTGAGATTTCTCAACGGCAATCGGGTGAAAGAGACAAATTTAGCCGTCTAGCTCCATAGACTCCCATTCATTTTGCACTCATGGGCAATCGCCCCCAGTGGAACTCTGGTGGAACTACAACCAAAATTCGGTGCAATAGGACTTAATAGGGAGTGGGCAGGCTCTCCTTAGACGGGCTCTGCCAAAACTTTGTGACAATTGCTTCACTTGCAAGGTCACATGGAACAGGGTTCACCATTATAAAAGGTTTTGGAAGGAGGTATTTATCGCCCCATGAGCTCTTGTTCAGATGAATGTGGAGAGAAATGCTGAAATATGGTGGTGTCTCTGTTCATTGTGTTTATTGTGTAATGTCTGGCGGCTAATCCTGCCCACCTCTCATGCTCACAAACTGTTCATACCTGCGTGAATGCCTGGGACTGGATGAAATGGATAGACTAATTACAGAGTAAATAACCCACCCACTCAGACATCACTTTCCAAATTAAATTGAAACATGAATTTAGCAGCTCTTAACTCAGTTAAATTTGCCGTTAGAAAACCCATGGCCATCATGACACCTGAAGTAGAGGATCTGATGACTAATAATCCATAGAGAAGGCTGGACAGGTCATATAAGCATATTCATATTAGTTCAGTCACAGAAAGATGAGCCGTGTAGGAGTGAGCTGGGTTTGAAGTCCACTACTCGAAGGCTGAAACTGTGCTTTTATTATTCAAGTGCTGTTCGAGTGGACTTTGCTAATTTAAGAGATCAATGTTTCTGCACGGAATTATTTATTTATTTATTTATTTTTTGTTGTTTTTAGTCCATGTCTGTTAGCATCACTTTAGGTAATAATATGCACCTTTAAGCAACCGAAATGCACCTTTTAGGGGTAAATGAGATAAAAAAGTATACCTTTTAAAAAGACAACTTTTGTACCTTTTCCTTTTGATAGTGTATATGATAAACCTTAACGTTGAGTCATGCATTCAAAAAAAAGAAATAATGACTCGTATTGCAGTGTAGGAATGCAGTCAACAGCAATTTAATATAATAGTTTGGTTTCAGTCTGTAATTTTAATCTCTAATATTACAATGTATAATTGAGAGGGTTGCAGCATTAACTGGGAATTATGCTTTTTTTATCGGTTATCGGGTATTGGTATCGGCGGTGAAATTCAGTAACATGCATCTCTACTGTCTATAAAGATAACGTTCATACTGTTGATTTACAATATACTTCTGCTCACATATGTGACCCTGGATCACGTCACCAGCCACGAGTCGCACGGGTATATCTGTGGCAATAGCCAACAATACATTGTATGGGTAAAAATGATAGATTTTTCTTTTATGCCACAAATCCTGAGGATATTAAGTAAAGATCATGTTCATGCATGAAGATGTTTTGTAAATGTCCTACCGTAAATATATAAAAACATGTATTTGTGTGAGCGAATGCAGCACAATCGCCAACATAAATGAACAACTTTACCTGTTGAGTGTCAGTGGCCCACCGGTGGGCCCAAAGCCATTACATATTTAAAACAGTAATATCCTATACTAAACCTAAACTAATCTTGACAAACTATATATCATTTGAAAGCTTACAATCTCTAGTTTTCATATTTGGTGACTGATTTTCAAAATAAATTACAGAGGAGCCGTAATTTATCAATTTGCAACAAGAATATTTTAATATTCCTAAGGCGTGTTCAGACCTTTATTTTGAAATAGCAATGAACATGAAAAATCATGAACGAATGGTAGATTCTCCCATATTACTTCTGAATAGAATGTCTACTTCATAAATTGTATGAAAATTGTGGAAATAATGGTTCAGATCACTCAAACCACATATGGAAATGGAGGCGTCCTGCTATGGGCAGTAATGGAGTCTGGTTGTCACCTAGTGAAAAAGTTTGGTACTGCGCCCAAACAAAATCTTACTGAAAGCAATTTTTTTGAGATATCAACCAACATTTTGAAACACAACTTGTTCAGATTTTTTACTTTGATTTTTTTTTTTTTTTTTTGCAGTTTTAGAGTCGGCCAGTTTTTAAAAATATATATTTTATATAAAATATGAATAATTACATTTTTTACATTGTACATTTCCATAAACTCAAACTTCTATAACTTTTTTTCCGTTTCACTTTCTTAATTTATTTCACTTCTACAAACATCTGCCAATTGTACGTCTATACTCCAAAGCATTCTTATATTACAACCATTTAAGTTCAAAATGTGCATTTTCATGTGACAGTTAGCCTAACAGGAGATTTTCTCAATGTTTCGATTTTTTTGCACCCTCAGATTCCAGATGTTCAATAGTTGTATCTCAGCCTAATATTGTCCTATCATAACAAACCATACATCAATGGAAAGCTCATTTATTCAGCTTTCATGTGATGCAAAATTCTTAATTAAAAAAAAAAATTACCCATGTGACTGGTTTTGTGGTTCAAGGTCACATATTTCGACTTTCTTTTTACCACTGAGTGAAGAACCAGAATGGACTTCGCTGTGAGTATATCGGGTCATTTAAGAATAAACCAGGCCTAATGAAACTGACTGACAGTGCTGTCACATTAGTTTTACAATCTCATACTTAAATAATGAAGTTCTCCGACCTCTTTCAGTGACTGGTGTTCACAAGCAGTTGTGTGTGACACTCTAATTAGGTCAAGTGGTTTCGCTAGACTCGTACCTGAGCCGTCCTGTACGCTGACCCCGTGGTGACCCCGTCCCGAGTGCCAGTCGTCACTCACATGTACAGCCAGGTTTCGAGTGACCTATCCTGACCTCTCTATCCCGTCGACACATTGACACGCTGACAAACACACGGCCTCAATGCCTGTGTCACACTCCCACGCTCTGCAGTCGGGCATGCTGGGTTATGACAAATCCATTACTCACAAACGCTTGATGGCCATTCATGTTGCATATGATAAATAACAGGGGGATGAATCATGTCAAACATGCAGAGGTGAAATTGAGGCATAGAGGTTATATAAAGAGCAGATACAGAGGCCTCTTTATTATTTTTAACATTGCATAATAATGCATGAATACCAGCTTGTGTTTGATCAAAGCTTATCTTTTGGACAATGATGTATCAGATTTTTTATTGTCAGAAATTGAAGAGGCCACAAACTTATTATTTTGCATGTAAGCGTGATCGTTAAACACTTAATCCGAAAACCAGGCGAACAAAGCCGGATAATGCCGCCTTTGCAAATACAATGAGGCCAATTGTGGGAAAGCAAAAAGCATCAAATTGCACACATAAAAAAATAAGGTTACACTTTATTTTAAGGTGTCATTGCTACAGTGTATTTAAGTACTGAGTGATATTAAGTAACTAAATGTACTTACTATAGGGTTAGGGTAGGATTAGGGTTTAGTTGAGGGTTAGTTGCATGCAATTATGCATAATTTATTGTTATTACTATGGCAAGTACATGTAACATATGTAACAAGGACACTGTAAAATGAAGAGTTCTCCCAAAAAGTATGATTTGGTCAACATCTACTCTCCCTCATGCAGTTGCCAACTATTTCCAATGGAAAGTAGCAATAGCCTTCTCGAAAAGCAGCTAAATGACGTAATGCATCAACACATCTGTTTTTACAGCTACAGTGTAAAGCTGAATGTACAATAAAGCAGTTAATATTTACATATTCTCTGCAAGACAAAAAACAAAACAAAAAAAGTATGATATAGTGACTGACTACAAGTTAACCAGCAATCCAAAAAGTCACCAGATTTGCCGCTGGAGTCAGTGGGAAGGTGAGGAGAAAAGACAGTCATCACCAAACTTTTGAATAACGCATTTCCAGTCGGATTTTCCCTGCAAAGGGAACGCCAGCTCTCAAACCCAACATGTTCTCTTCAGGAGCAGGTTTGGATGAATATGAATATGATTTTAGTCTTCCTCTCTGCCGGTTGCACCTTGAGTTCTGTGGAGGATTATTCTCATTTGAGAAGCAAGGATGTTTGTTGAAGAAGTGTTATTAAATGCCTTTTCTCCATAATGCCAAAGCCTTTTCTCAACTATAATCCCTGAAACAATCCCTTACCAAAAACATCCATTTTGAATAGTTTGATTTGTAACACTGGCCAGTTTTTATTTTGTTCAACATGATCTTCACTGGTTTTATTGGTGGATCTCTCATCTACTGTATTCAACAGGTGAAATTTTACTCTGGATGTTTGTTAACAGACTTTGAGTCAAGCATGACATGACCAAACTGGAAAACTGTTCTCATTTGATTTGTTTGTTGAAGAAGGCGATAACAGCAGTATAATCTGACTCTGACAGCAACATATGAAGTTAACTAATCTGCTTACTTTGGTAATGCGGTAGTGGCTCAGTGGTTCATGTACTGTAGGTTGTCTACAAACCGAAAGGTTGGTGGTTCAATCCCCGGTTCCACCTGACCAAGTGTTGAGGTGTCCATGAGCAAGACACCTAACCCCAGCTGCTCCCGACGAGCTGGATGGCGCCTTGCATGGCTGACACCGCCGTCGGTGTGTGAATGAGTGAGTGAATGTGAGGCTATGTAAAGCGCTTTGGTGGCCATAGGTCTATGAAAGCGCTATATAAATGCAGTCCATTTATTCATTCTGTTTTATTCAACTGTAATATCTGAATGCTATCAAGAAGAAGAAAACGATAAAGTACCAGAAGATAATCCTAACAGTGATTAGCATCTGAAAACATCAGTGCCATAGTACATACAGACTAACAGAGATGTGTTTCCAAAAAGCATCGTAACTTAAGTGGATTGTAGAGAGCATTGATGCACATCGCGTCCTGAACTGAAACTGTTTCACAGAATACATGTGCTGTGTCTGTTGAGCTTCTGTCTTCCACAATAAAAGTATAAAAGGAAATTTATAACACAAAGCTATAGTCTGTACAACTCATGCACTATATTTCTGAAATCAGGTACAGACCTATATTTAATGCATTAGAGCCCTCAAATCTCATTTGCACTTGTTCAATTTAGTAAATTGCACCCCTGGATGCATCGCATGTCGGCCCGGTTTGACCAAACTGCATTGGTCTGTGCATTTTAAAACACATGCAAATGAGATTTGAGGGCAGAGGGAAATGGATCTGTTCCTCATTCAAAGCTATATGAGCTAAATCACCATTCAATTTTGTTGCATAGAGACACTTTCGTGACTGTTGCAAAGATTATTCAGTTATTTGCCTGTTTCCCTGCTTGGGAAAAACAAGGATATGCTTGTTTAGTTGGTGACAAACTCAAATGCTGATTTTAGCTGTGATAACTGCTGAGTTAAGCTTGTGACAGAAACTGACTGGCACTTTAAGACAGTCTTACAATTTGGTACAAAACTGGTCTAAGCATTTTTATTTATTTTTTGCAGTGATTGTGCAGCATATGCAAGTCTGATGAGCTGAAATAGAGTCAATTTAAACTTTAAAATAAACATTACACAAGCGAACACACTTAAAATAGCAGAGTTCTTTGTGCTTAATATGCACACATTTGATAAGATTAAACTTAATTTTAAAGAAACTTTGGTAACACTTTATAATAACTGCATGCTATTAATCATTAGATAAGCATTAGTAAACAGTTAATTCGTCATTTATAAAGAATTAATAGACATTAATAAGCAGTTTATAAATACAGCTATAAATGCTTTATTCTTGATTTATAAGCATATTTATAATGTGTTTAATAATTGTATTTTCATACTTTATGAATGATCAATTTATCATTTCTAAATTAAGTATTGCATTATTTACACACCAGTTATTTAGGAGTTGTCAGTCGTTCATAAGATCACTTAGAAAGTGTAAGTAAATGATTAATAAACTGTTTAAATACATATTATTATTCAGACATATAGTGATGGTTACTTAGTGTGTTAATAAATGCTTCATTAACATGTATTTCTACTGTAATTCAGGGTTAATTCAGGGAGTTATAAAGCATTTAGTAGTGGTCAGTTCACTATGTGTGTGAGCTCATCTAAAGTGAGGACTAGTTATGACTTGTAAAGCATTTATAAAGGAGATTTAAAGGCTGTTAATATTTCTATGTTCTGTATCACTGTGTGTGTTTGTTTCCTTTTTCTGTTTAGAAGAAAACTGACTCTTTAAATCTCCTTTATAAATACTTTACAAGTCCTAGTCCTCACTTTAGATGAGCTCACATATAGTGAACTGACCACTACTAAATGCTTTATAACTCCCTGAATCTACTACATTTACTTACACTTTCTAAGTGATCTTATGAATCACTGGCAACTCCTAAATAACTGGTGTGTAAATAATGCAATACTTCATTTAGAAATTATTATTTTTTCATGAATAAAGTATGGCAATACAATTATTAAACACATTATATCTATCTAAATAATAAAAAAAAAACATTTATAGCTGTATTTATAAACTGCTTATTAATGTCTATTAATGCTTTATACATTATTAATTAACTGTTTACTAATGCTTAACTAATGATTAATAGTGTGCAGTTATTATAAAGTGTTACCGAAAGTTTAACTGTTAATAATAGCACAAGCAAACTTTTTATTTTTTTTTATTTTTTTTTACAGTCCGTAAAAGAACCCAGTGTTTGGATCCATTATATGAAACTATGGTAACAGGCTGTGGTGATCACATGGCTGAAGTCCTACTACTTGTGCTGTATTAAAATCAATTTCTTTCATCTAAAAATGTAGACTCGTAAGAACACTTCACTCACAGTGGAGAACAGAAATAGGCAGACACATGTAAGTTCTGCACATCTGAACACGTCTGTTACTACCCTAA
>NC_138729.1:2278420-2339509 GCF_965113295.1 Leuciscus leuciscus | reverse complement strand
TCATTTGAAAGCTTACAATCTCTAGTTTTCATATTTGGTGACTGATTTTCAAAATAAATTACAGAGGAGCCGTAATTTATCAATTTGCAACAAGAATATTTTAATATTCCTAAGGCGTGTTCAGACCTTTATTTTGAAATAGCAATGAACATGAAAAATCATGAACGAATGGTAGATTCTCCCATATTACTTCTGAATAGAATGTCTACTTCATAAATTGTATGAAAATTGTGGAAATAATGGTTCAGATCACTCAAACCACATATGGAAATGGAGGCGCCCTGCTATGGGCAGTAATGGAGTCTGGTTGTCACCTAGTGAAAAAGTTTGGTACTGCGCCCAAACAAAATCTTACTGAAAGCTATTTTTTTGAGATATCAACCAACATTTTGAAACACAACTTGTTCAGATTTTTTACTTTGATTTTTTTATTTTTTTTGCAGTTTTAGAGTCGTCCAGTTTTAAAAAATATATATTTTATATAAAATATGAATAATTACATTTTTTACATTGTACATTTCCATAAACTCAAACTTCTATAACTTTTTTTCCGTTTCACTTTCTTCATTTATTTCACTTCTACAAACATCTGCCAATTGTACGTCTATACTCCAAAGCATTCTTATATTACAACCATTTAAGTTCAAAATGTGCATTTTCATGTGACAGTTAACAGGAGATTTTCTCAATGTTTCGATTTTTTTGCACCCTCAGATTCCAGATGTTCGATAGTTGTATCTCAGCCTAATATTGTCCTATCATAACAAACCATACATCAATGGAAAGCTCATTTATTCAGCTTTCATGTGATGCAAAATTCTTAATTAAAAAAAAAAAATGACCCATGTGACTGGTTTTGTTTTTTACCACTGAGTGAAGAACCAAAATGGACTTCGCTGTGAGTATATCGGGTCATTTAAGAATAAACCAGGCCTAATGAAACTGACTGACAGTGCTGTCACATTAGTTTTACAATCTCATACTTAAATAATGAAGTTCTCCGACCTCTTTCAGTGACTGGTGTTCACAAGCAGTTGTGTGTGACACTCTAATTAGGTCAAGTGGTTTCGCTAGACTCGTACCTGAGCCGTCCTGTACGCTGACCCCGTGGTGACCCCGTCCCGAGTGCCAGTCGTCACTCACATGTACAGCCAGGTTTCGAGTGACCTACCCTGACCTCTCTATCCCGTCGACACATTGACACGCTGACAAACACACGGCCTCAATGCCTGTGTCACACTCCCACGCTCTGCAGTCGGGCATGCTGGGTTATGACAAATCCATTACTCACAAACGCTTGATGGCCATTCATGTTGCATATGATAAATAACAGGGGGATGAATCATGTCAAACATGCAGAGGTGAAATTGAGGCATAGAGGTTATATAAAGAGCAGATACAGAGGCCTCTTTATTATTTTTAACATTCCATAATAATGCATGAATACCAGCTTGTGTTTGATCAAAGCTTATCTTTTGGACAATGATGTATCAGATTTTTTATTGTCAGAAATTGAAGAGGCCACAAACTTATTATTTTGCATGTAAGCATGATCGTTAAACACTTAATCCGAAAACCAGGCGAACAAAGCCGGATAATGCCGCCTTTGCAAATACAATGAGGCCAATTGTGGGAAAGCAAAAAGCATCAAATTGCACACATAAAAAAATAAGGTTACACTTTATTTTAAGGTGTCATTGTTACAGTGTATTTAAGTACTGAGTGATATTAAGTAACTAAATGTACTTACTATAGGGTTAGGGTAGGATTAGGATTTAGTTGAGGGTTAGTTGCATGCAATTATGCATAATTTATTGTTATTACTATGGCAAGTACATGTAACATATGTAACAAGGACACTGTAAAATGAAGAGTTCTCCCAAAAAGTATGATTTGGTCAACATCTACTCTCCCTCATGCAGTTGCCAACTATTTCCAATGGAAAGTAGCAATAGCCTTCTCGAAAAGCAGCTAAATGACGTAATGCATAAACACATCTGTTTTTACAGCTACAGTGTAAAGCTGAATGTACAATAAAGCAGTTAATATTTACATATTCTCTGCAAGACAAAAAACAAAACAAAAAAAGTATGATATAGTGACTGACTACAAGTTAACCAGCAATCCAAAAAGTCACCAGATTTGCCGCTGGAGTCAGTGGGAAGGTGAGGAGAAAAGACAGTCATCACCAAACTTTTGAATAACGCATTTCCAGTCGGATTTTCCCTGCAAAGGGAACGCCAGCTCTCAAACCCAACATGTTCTCTTCAGGAGCAGGTTTGGATGAATATGGATATGATTTTAGTCTTCCTCTCTGCCGGTTGCACCTTGAGTTCTGTGGAGGATTATTCTCATTTGAGAAGCAAGGATGTTTGTTGAAGAAGTGTTATTAAATGCCTTTTCTCCATAATGCCAAAGCCTTTTCTCAACTATAATCCCTGAAACAATCCCTTACCAAAAACATCCATTTTGAATAGTTTGATTTGTAACACTGGCCAGTTTTTATTTTGTTCAACATGATCTTCACTGGTTTTATTGGTGGATCTCTCATCTACTGTATTCAACAGGTGAAATTTTACTCTGGATGTTTGTTAACAGACTTTGAGTCAAGCATGACATGACCAAACTGGAAAACTGTTCTCATTTGATTTGTTTGTTGAAGAAGGCGATAACAGCAGTATAATCTGACTCTGACAGCAACATATGAAGTTAACTAATCTGCTTACTTTGGTAATGCGGTAGTGGCTCAGTGGTTCATGTAGGTTGTCTACAAACTGAAAGGTTGGTGGTTCAATCCCCGGTTCCACCTGACCAAGTGTTGAGGTGTCCATGAGCAAGACACCTAACCCCAGCTGCTCCCGACGAGCTGGATGGCGCCTTGCATGGCTGACACCGCCGTCGGTGTGTGAATGAGTGAGTGAATGTGAGGCTATGTAAAGCGCTTTGGTGGCCATAGGTCTATGAAAGCGCTATATAAATGCAGTCCATTTACCATTTATTCATTCTGTTTTATTCAACTGTAATATCTGAATGCTATCAAGAAGAAGAAAACGATAAAGTACCAGAAGATAATCCTAACAGTGATTAGCATCTGAAAACATCAGTGCCATAGTACATACAGACTAACAGAGATGTGTTTCCCAAAAGCATCGTAACTTAAGTGGATTGTAGAGAGCATTGATGCACATCGCGTCCTGAACTGAAACTGTTTCACAGAATACATGTGCTGTGTCTGTTGAGCTTCTGTCTTCCACAATAAAAGTATAAAAGGAAATTTATAACACAAAGCTATAGTCTGTACAACTCATGCACTATATTTCTGAAATCAGGTACAGACCTATATTTAATGCATTAGAGCCCTCAAATCTCATTTGCACTTGTTCAATTTAGTAAATTGCACCCCTGGTTGCATCGCATGTCTGTGCATTTTAAAACACATGCAAATGAGATTTGAGGGCAGAGGGAAATGGATCTGTTCCTCATTCAAAGCTATATGAGCTAAATCACCATTCACTTTTGTTGCATAGAAACACTTTTGTGACTGTTGCAAAGATTATTCAGTTATTTGCCTGTTTCCCTGCTTGGGAAAAACAAGGATATGCTTGTTTAGTTGGTGACAAACTCAAATGCTGATTTTAGCTGTGATAACTGCTGAGTTAAGCTTGTGACAGAAACTGACTGGCACTTTAAGACAGTCTTACAATTTGGTACAAAACTGGTCTAAGCATTTTTATTTATTTTTTGCAGTGATTGTGCAGCATATGCAAGTCTGATGAGCTGAAATAGAGTCAATTTAAACTTTAAAATAAACATTACAAAAGCGAACACACTTAAAATAGCAGAGTTCTTTGTGCTTAATATGCACACATTTGATAAGATTAAACTTAATTTTAAAGAAACTTTGGTAACACTTTACAATAACTGCACACTATTAATCATTAGTTAAGCATTAGTAAACAATTAATTCGTCATTTATAAAGCATTAATAGACATTAATAAGCAGTTTATAAATACAGCTATAAATGCTTTATTCTTGATTTATAAGCATATTTATAATGTGTTTAATAATTGTATTTTCATACTTTATGAATGATCAATTTATCATTTCTAAATTAAGTATTGCATTATTTACACACCAGTTATTTAGGAGTTGTCAGTCGTTCATAAGATCACTTAGAAAGTGTAAGTAAATGATTAATAAACTGTTTAAATACATATTATTATTCAGACATATAGTGATGGTTACTTAGTGTGTTAATAAATGCTTCATTAACATGTATTTCTACTGTAATTCAGGGTTAATTCAGGGAGTTATAAAGCATTTAGTAGTGGTCAGTTCACTATGTGTGTGAGCTCATCTAAAGTGAGGACTAGTTATGACTTGTAAAGCATTTATAAAGGAGATTTAAAGGCTGTTAATATTTCTATGTTCTGTATCACTGTGTGTGTTTGTTTCCTTTTTCTGTTTAGAAGATTACTGAGTCTTTAAATCTCCTTTATAAATACTTTACAAGTCCTAGTCCTCACTTTAGATGAGCTCACATATAGTGAACTGACCACTACTAAATGCTTTATAACTCCCTGAATCTACTACATTTACTCACACTTTCTAAGTGATCTTATGAATCACTGGCAACTCCTAAATAACTGGTGTGTAAATAATGCAATACTTCATTTAGAAATTATTTTTTTCATGAATAAAGTATGGCAATACAATTATTAAACACATTATATCTATCTAAATAAAAAATAAAGCATTTATAGCTGTATTTATAAACTGCTTATTAATGTCTATTAATGCTTTATACATTATGAATTAACTGTTTACTAATGCTTAACTAATGATAATAGTGTGCAGTTATTATAAAGTGTTACCGAAAGTTTACAGTAACTGTTAATAATAGCACATGCAAACAGTTTTTTACAGTCCGTAAAAGAACCCAGTGTTTGGATCCATTATATGAAACTATGGTAACAGGCTGTGGTGATCACATGGCTGAAGTCCTACTACTTGTGCTGTATTAAAATCAATTTCTTTCATCTAAAAATGTAGACTCGTAAGAACACTTCACTCACAGTGGAGAACAGAAATAGGCAGATACATGTAAGTTCTGCACATCTGAACACGTCTGTTACTACCCTAAGTGTCTATAATGAACCCTTCTGAGAAATTATTAATGAAAATAGGAGTTGAGTATCTTTCATAATGATCAGTCATTAATGGCTCACTGAGAAATTAGTTAACATCATTTTTAACGCTCTGTGCTTCAAGCACTGAAGATCTTCTATAAGGAGAGCTGAATGATTTTTGCTTTCTATTAGAGCATATTTCCATCCTGGTAAAGAAAAGCTTAAGCCAGCTGAAGGTATTGATATTAATATTGTGATATTGTTTTGTTTTTTTCTTGTGAAAGAAACACACAAATGAAGAAGAAAGCCAAAAATATGTATGTGTTTCTTTCACAAAAACATCAAAATCAATTTCTAGTTGAGTTGACACTGAATGTCGCAGCTACCTTCAGCTGGCTAAAGCTTCTTTTTTCTTTTCTTTATCAGAATGGAAAACGTTTTGCGTATAAATTGCACGACAAACACATTGCGTGTTATAGAGACGCATTTCCATGAGATCAGGCTGAATGAATGTATATTTACTGAGTAATTCACTGTTTTGTAGATGAGGTAAGATGGCAGAATCATTATTTTTGGCACTCAGACATCAAAATGTATGGCACTCAGACAGGTGTATTATATGCAATTGTGTTGATAGAAAAAAAAATTGATAGATTTCTAGTTTCAACATTACTTGTTGTTCAGATATTCCTCTATGAGTGGTGTGCAAAGTGACCCACATTTAGTTTTTGGCCACTGAAAATGTGTTCAATTGACCAATTTACTGACGGAGCCGGATTGAGATCTCCATATCTCTGGGACTGAACAATCGAGGGCCTTTAAAATGAAGATACCAAAATAAATGTTTGTTAAAAAAGGGATATCAAGAAGTGCTTTTTGCCCCATTTTTTTAACGGTCACTGTTGGCATATAGTGAAACAAAGATTGCTGAAGTCGACAGATTTCACTAATAGACCTAACACTCTGTGTAAAAATAAAATAATGAGCCTGCCATCTTTCTAAAGTCATTTTACACCCCTGTAATTTCATTTCACCGCTGTAATTCGTCATTTTGACCCCCCTTTAGAAAATAGTGGGTTACTCATATAAATTCATCACATTTAATGTGTTTTCATCACTATTTGTGTCTTTCTTCAGAACAAATATATTGACACAATAGAAAATTTGAGCCAGGGAAGTTTGGAAATTTGGTTGATTTGACATGGATTTTAAAGTTGGACCACATTAAAACCTCATTTATCTTCATTGAAATGATATTCAAGTGTTGATTCCACAGATAGCATTTACTGTATGTATTCTGCGCTGGAGAAATCAGCATTATTTGATCTAACAGAACCTCACTGAGGAGAAATAAAAAGAGTCCTCTTTTTCCTCCTTCCAAAAACAACACGTGAGTTTTGCCAGAAACAAACGTGGTCGGCTTGATAAAGACCGGCAGAGATCTCTGGTGGAGATGTGACGGCGAGAGATTGTGGCAGTGGTCTGATGGATATATTCATCAAAACTAGGCCTCCTGAGATCCGAGCGCTTTCAATGAGCCTGGGTGTGTGTAGGGGTGTGTGGGGGTGTGTGTAAGGGGTGTGTGTAGGGGTGTGTGTAGGGTGTGTGTGTAGGGTGTGTGTGTAGGGGGTTTGTGTAGGGGGTGCGTGTAGGGGGTGCGTGTAGGGGGTGCGTGTAGGGGGTGCGTGTAGGGGGTGCGTGCAGGAGTGTGTGTAGGGTGTGTGTGCAGGGGTGTGTGTAGGGGGTGTGTGTAGGGGGTGTGTGTAGGGGGTGTGTGCAGGGGGTGTGTGCAGGAGGTGTGTGTAGGGGTTGTGTGTAGGGGTGTGTGTGTAGGGGTGTGTGTAGGGGTGTGTAGGGGTGTGTGTAGGGGTGTGTGTAGGGGGTGTGTGTAGGGGGTGTGTGTAGGGGGTGTGTAGGGGGTGTGTGTAGGGTGTGTGTGTAGGGGGTGTGTGTAGGGGGTGCGTGTAGGGGGTGCGTGTAGGGGGTGCGTGTAGGGGGTGCGTGTAGGGGGTGCGTGTAGGGGGTGCGTGCAGGAGTGTGTGTAGGGTGTGTGTGCAGGGGTGTGTGTAGGGGGTGTGTGTAGGGGGTGTGTGCAGGGGGTGTGTGCAGGAGGTGTGTGTAGGGGTTGTGTGTAGGGGTGTGTGTAGGGGTGTGTGTGTAGGGGTGTGTGTAGGGGGTGTGTGTAGGGGGTGTGTGTAGGGGGTGTGTGCAGGGGGTGTGAGCAGGGGGTGTGTGCAGGGGTGTGTGCAGGGGGTGTGTGCAGGGGTGTGTGTAGGGGGTGTGTGTAGGGGGTGTGTGCAGGGGTGTGTGTAGGGGGTGTGTGTAGGGTGTGTGTGTAGGGTGTGTGTGTAGGGGTGTGTGCAGGGGTGTGTGCAGGGGGTGTGTGCAGGGGGTGTGTGCAGGGGGTGTGTGTAGGGGTGTGTGTAGGGGGGTGTGTAGGGGGTGTGTGTAGGGTGTGTGTGTAGGGGTGTGTGTAGGGGTGTGTGCAGGGGTGTGTGCAGGGGTGTGTGTAGGGGGTGTGTGTAGGGGGTGTGTGCAGGGGGTGTGTGCAGGGGGTGTGTGTAGGGGTGTGTGTAGGGGTGTGTGTGTAGGGGTGTGTGTGTAGGGGTGTGTGTAGGGGTGTGTGTGTAGGGGGTGTGTGTAGGGGGTGTGTGTAGGGTGTGTGTGTAGGGGTGTGTGCAGGGGTGTGTGCAGGGGGTGTGTGCAGGGGGTGTGTGCAGGGGGTGTGTGTAGGGGTGTGTGTAGGGGGGTGTGTAGGGGGTGTGTGTAGGGTGTGTGTGTAGGGGTGTGTGTAGGGGGTGTGTGTAGGGGTGTGTGTGTGTAGGGGGTGTGTGTAGGGGGTGTGTGTAGGGGGTGTGTGCAGGGGGTGTGTGCAGGGGGTGTGTGTAGGGGTGTGTGTGTAGGGGTGTGTGTGTAGGGGTGTGTGTGTAGGGGTGTGTGTAGGGGGTGTGTGTAGGGGGTGTGTGTAGGGGGTGTGTGTAGGGAGGATAATTCTGTCCCCAGGGACCCCGGACACAAAAGGCTTGTTAGTGGTTGGAAAAGGAACTTTTACCGCTGCCCAAGTCAATCGACCTCAGCAAAGAAGTTTTCCTTCATCACTTTAATGCTTTACGTGCAGCGGAAAATCTTGCATTTAAGTGACAATTTCTGACAAAAGTAGCCATGTTTTCCCATTAAAGCTACACTGTAAAGCTACACTAAAGCGACACGATTGGCTGTGGTTGGATATGATTGGCTAGTGTGATAAATCCTGCCTCTTGTTTCCATGCACATTTTTGTGAATCCGTCTGAATGCACGGAATGATTGCGTTAATGGGAAGACTAATTAAAAGTAAGTTAACAACTCAGCCACTTTATGTCTCATCAAAACTTGAAATGGCCTGTAAATATGATGACTGTGAGGGTTTAGTGAGCGATCGGCTTGGGGAAATTAAAGGTTTAATGCTTAAAGGAATAAATGCTTAAAATCACAAACTTGATGAGATTTATACCTGGTTTTCATAAATGAAACATTAATACAAAATAAAACTTTATTGGGCACCTTTTCTTCCTTCCTTCCTTCCTTCCTTCCTTCCTTCCTTCCTTTCTTTCTTTCTTTCTTTCTTTCTTTCTTTCTTTCTTTCTTTCTTTCTTTCTTTCTTTCTTTCTTTCTTTCTTTCTTTCTTTCTTTCTTTCTTTCTTTCTTTCTTCCTTCCTTCCTTCCTTCCTTTCCTTCTTTCTTTCTCTCTTTCCTTCTTTCTTTCTTTCTTTCCTTCTTTCATTCTTTCATTCATTCATCTTTCTTTCTTTCAATGTAATGGTTATTTATCCAGGAAAATGTGACAACAACATGTAAGTGGGACATGAAATGAAGCTAGCGCAAGTTCTGCTAGGAAGACTCAATCGTTCGCGTCATTAATTACCTCCTCATCTATCCAATCATATAATTTACTGTAGCTTAAAAGGGCAGCGCTTACACATGTCTGAGTTCGCAGATGCTGTCGCTCCAGTACCTCCATCCTCCCCGCCTCCACCAAGATGGGATCTTTCCTCCAACTCCACCAAGCTGGGTCCTCCCTCTATCAACCTCTACACCATCAGTCAGGCTATCTCTTCCATCCTGAAGACTTCAGAATGTTCTTTTCCTCCATCCACCCCACCACCACCACCAGATGGCCCCTTTCCTTACTCCGCCGTGAGCGGCGCCCCCGCCTTCGTCTTCAGGCGGGACTCGCAGATTCCGTACCCTCCGAATGCGAGTTACGAACGGGGCCTGCGCCAAAGAACCTGATTGCTTGCTGAGCTTCTAAATAAATGTTATCGTTACAGTATTAATTCTCCCGAGTCTTTCTGGTAGAACTTAATTTAATCTGCAGTATATGTTTGGACAGTAACGGTAACTGTGTGTGCATATATATATATATATATATTAAAGTGTAATATAAATATTTTATTTATTTAATATTTAAAAATGTTGAAAATTTGGGATAAAAAAAGAAAAAAACAGATGTGCTTAAACCAATGCATTTTCAACACAAACAAATCAACTTAAGTTTTATGTTTGAATGCAATGAGCAACACTGATTCAACATGATTTTGAGCAAAAAGATGTCAGATCAATATTGTTTTTAATGTTTTTAAAGTCGTTTTAATGCTGCGAGAGACACTGAAAGCGCTGCTTTAGAAACATAGTGGGATGAAAACACTGAAAACAAGTCAAAACGAGGAAGAAATGACAAGAACCTAAAGTGGGGCTTTTTATGATTTCCAAGCAACGTTAGATGTTTTGTGTTGATGTGGAATTGAATTGATTTGCGTCACAGGTGTGTTTTACCATGAATACATGTTAAATCTGCTTTCACCCTGAGGCCATTTATTATTACTGATCATGATATCATTCATTTATTATGGATTATCTAATGTTTTATTTTGTGTCTAAACAAAAAGAAAAAAAAGGTCAAATGAGACGAGCTTATTTAACATATAAAGAATTGTTGTCACTGCATTTCCAGCAAGAATAACTTGTGATCTTTACTGTAACCGTCGTGTAAAATCACTTTAATATTGGAATCATCACACTTTTATGAGTTGTATTAACGCAACTCATATATGAGTAATATGAACTGCACTGAAAGGTAATCATGATTAATCATTGGGTTGTTTACTCATAAAATAACTATATCTAACTTCCCAGCCGGCTGAATGTGAGGCGGGTCAACGAACCGAACGGATCTGTAAATTGCAAAGTTCATAAGTCAATAACACAGGCTGTGCATCAAACAACCGTTTGACATTAACACTCATTAATCACTTTTTAGAAAGACAACATCACGTCATGCTCTTCTCCGCAGCCAAACTTAGACGTGTGTTCAGCTCCCATAGGATATTAAACACACTCATTATCCAGATTTTATGTAGAGATCATAAGTACCCTTAATTGTCGGAAAGTAATTGGTTGCTAAGCAACTGTTTAAACTGTTCCCTCTGGCTTGTGTTATTTTGAGTCTCTGTACACACGGGTTACTGAAGTGACTCATCCTCGCTATATGAAATTACATTTACCTATTAGGTGGGTCCGAGTTAAGAGACTGTACTGTGACTGTGCCGGTAATTAAAGGCCCGTTAGAATCACCTGTGTGAGAAAGCTTGACATGAGATGCTTAACATTTATATCTCTAGTTATAAGTGTGTTGAAATATCATTTCTAGAATAAGCAAGAATAATGGAATCTTATTTTGTAATGTCATATACTAAAAAATCTGACACTTTACGATAATGTTCATTAGTTAACATGAACTAAGAATGAACAATACTTCTTGAGCATTTATTAATCTTAGTTAATATTAATTTCAACATTTACTGATACATTGTTAAAATCAAAGGTTGTATTTGTCACTGTGAACTAACATGAACAAACAATGAACAGCTGGATTTGTATGAACTAACATTAACAAAGATGAATACATACTGTAATGCTGTTAGTTCAGGTTAGTTAATACATTGACTAATTTTAACTAATGAACCCTTATTGTAAAGTGTTAACATTAACGTCAATGCATTAACTAACAATGAGCAATTAATTTGATATAGTATGTAGTAATCTTGTTTTAACGTAAGTAAAAAAAAAAATGCATATGTTTATTGTTAGTACACAAATCACAAATAATAAGATTATCATCAGAAGTGGCAAGATTTTTCAACACAGTTAATTTGTGAATAACATGCATAATTCAGAAAACCTATAAATAAGTACTTCACTACTTACTAAAAGAGTTTGATTCGACACACAGCCTTTGACATCAACAACAAATTATATGAGAAAAACATTTTTCTCCATTAAAAAAAAAAGACAAGGCAAGTTTATTTATATAGCAGATTTCATTCACTATGGCAATTCAAAGTGCTTTACATAGAGAGGAATCATAAAACAAAAGCAAGGAAAATTCAAACCGTTATTCAAAAGCTTTACATAGAAAGGAATTATAATAATCACACTATAGCAATTCATAGAGCTTTTCATAGAAAATAGACACAAAATAAAAGCAGGGGAAATTAAAACAGTTATAAAAGGAATTAAAAGAGATAAATGACACAGTTATAAAATGAATTAAAATAGTAAATAAACTTCTCATCTGGCAAAACACCGGTGTATCTTATTTTGATTCTGAGATTTCCCCATGACGGTCAGTATTCTTCTGTGGATTTTCATATATTATGGATTATCTGAGCCCACCAGACTAGTAATCTGTACCAATCCAGACTAGTAATCTGTACTAGTCACCACAGTGTTCCCTTGATAATCCGTACCAGACCAGTAATCTGTACTAGTCACCACAGTGTTCCCTTGATAATCCGTACCAGACCAGTAATCTGTACTAGTCACCACAGTGTTCTCTTGATAATCCGTACCAGACCAATAATCTGTACCAATCCAGACTAGTAATCTGTACTAGTCACCACAGTGTTCCCTTGATAATCCGTACCAGACCAGTAATCTGTACTAGTTACCACAGTGTTCCCTTGATAATCCGTACCAGACCAGTAATCTGTACTAGTTACCACAGTGTTCCCTTGATAATCCGTACCAGACCAGTAATCTGTACTAGTCACCACAGTGTTCCCTTGATAATCCGTACCAGACCAATAATCTGTACCAATCCAGACTATTAATCTGTACTAGTCACCACAGTATTCCCTTGATAATCCGTACCAGACCAGTAATCTGTACCAATCCAGACTAGTAATATGTACTAGTCACCACAGTGTTCCCTTGATAATCCGTGCCAGACCAGTAATCTGTACTAGTTACCACAGTGCTCTCTTGATAATCTGTACCAGACCAATAATCTGTACCAATCCAGACTAGTAATCTGTACTAGTCACCACAGTGTTCCCTTGATAATCCGTACCAGACCAGCAATCTGTACTAGTCACCACAGTGTTCCCTTGATAATCCGTACCAGACCAGTAATATGTACTAGTTACCACAGTGTTCCCTTAATAATCCGTACCAAACCAGTAATCTGTACTAGTTACCACAGTGTTCCCTTGATAATCCGTTCCAGACCAGTAATCTGTACTAGTTACCACAGTGTTCTCTTGATAATCCGTACCAGACTAGTAATCTGTACTAGTCACCACAGTGTTCTCTTGATAATCCGTACCAGGCTAGTAATCTGTACTAGTCACCGCAGTGTTCTCTTGATAATCCATACCAGACTAGTAATCTGTACTAGTCACCGCAGTGTTCTCTTGATAATCCGTACCAGGCTAGTAATCTGTACTAGTCACCACAGTGTTCTCTTGATAATCCGTACCAGACCAGTCATCTGTACTAGTCACCACAGTGTTCTCTTGATAATCCGTACCAGACCAGTAATCTGTACTAGTCACCACAGTGTTCTCTTGATAATCCATACCAGGCTAGTAATCTGTACTAGTCACCGCAGTGTTCTCTTGATAATCCGTACCAGGCTAGTAATCTGTACTAGTCACCACAGTGTTCTCTTGATAATCCGTACCAGACCAGTAATCTGTACTAGTCACCACAGTGTTATCTTGATAATCCGTACCAGACCAGTAATCTGTACTAGTCACCACAGTGTTCTCTTGATAATCTGTACCAGGCTAGTAATCTGTACTAGTCACCGCAGTGTTCTCTTGATAATCCGTACCAGACAAGTAATCTGTACTAGTCACCACAGTGTTCTCTTGATAATCCGTACCAGGCTAGTAATCTGTACTAGTCACCACAGTGTTCTCTTGATAATCCGTACCAGACCAGTCATCTGTACTAGTCACCACAGTGTTCTCTTGATAATCCGTACCAGACCAGTAATCTGTACTAGTCACCACAGTGTTCTCTTGATAATCCGTACCAGACCAGTAATCTGTACTAGTCACCAGAGTGTTCTCTTGATAATCCATACCAGGCTAGTAATCTGTACTAGTCACCGCAGTGTTCTCTTGATAATCCGTACCAGGCTAGTAATCTGTACTAGTCACCACAGTGTTCTCTTGATAATCCGTACCAGACCAGTAATCTGTACTAGTCACCACAGTGTTATCTTGATAATCCGTACCAGACCAGTAATCTGTACTAGTCACCACAGTGTTCTCTTGATAATCTGTACCAGGCTAGTAATCTGTACTAGTCACTGCAGTGTTCTCTTGATAATCCGTACCAGACAAGTAATCTGTACTAGTCACCACAGTGTTCTCTTGATAATCCGTACCAGGCTAGTAATCTGTACTAGTCACCGCAGTGTTCTCTTGATAATCCGTACCAGACTAGAAATCTGTACTAGTCACCACAGTGTCCTCTTGATAATCCGTACCAGACCAGTAATCTGTACTAGTCACCACAGTGTTCTCTTGATAATCCGTACCAGACCAGTAATCTGTACTAGTCACCACAGTGTTCTCTTGATAATCCGTACCAGACCAGTAATCTGTACTAGTCACCACAGTGTTCTCTTCATAATCCATACCAGGCTAGTAATCTGTACTAGTCACCGCAGTGTTCTCTTGATAATCCGTACCAGGCTAGTAATCTGTACTAGTCACCACAGTGTCCTCTTGATAATCCATACAAGACCAGTAATCTGTACTAGTCACCACAGTGTCCTCTTGATAATCCGTACCAGACCAGTAATCTGTACGTCACCACAGTGTTCTCTTGATAATCCGTACCAGACCAGTAATATGTACTAGTCACCACAGTGTTCCCTTGATAAAATGTTCCAGACTAGTAATCTGTACTAGTCACCGCAGTGTCCTCTTGATAATCCGTACCAGACTAGTAATCTGTACTAGTCACCACAGTGTTCTCTTGATAATCCGTACCAGACCAGTAATCTGTACTAGTCACCACAGTGTTCTCTTGATAATCCGTACCAGACAAGTAATCTGTACTAGTCACCACAGTGTTCCCTACTACAATACCCTTCACAAAACACCGGTTATCAATCAGTGGCATTTGAGTTCAGTTTAGAATTAAAAGGAATAATACAGAGATAAAATACAGTGTATTCAGTGGGATGAACAGTGGCACAGTGCTCATTCAGTAAATGCACAGCTAAACAGAAGTGTTTTGAGTCTGGATTTGAATGTGATACTGTAGGAGCACATCTGATCTCTTCTGGAAGCTGGTTCCAGCATAATAAATAAAAGCAGACTCTCCTTGCTTTGAGTGAACCCTTGGTGTTTCTAGCTGATGTGATCCTAATGATCTGAGTGATCTGTTAGGTTTATATTCAGTGAGCATATCTGCAATGTACTGAGTCCTGGGCCATTGAGTGATTTACACTGACCTAAAGGATTATTAGGAACACCTGTTCAATTTCTCATTAATGCAGTTATCTAATCAACCAATCGCATGGCAGTTGCTTCAATGCATTTAGGGGTGTGGTCCTGGTCAAGACAATCTCCTGAACTCCAAACTGAATGTCAGAATGGGAAAGAAAGGTGATTTAAGCAATTTTGAGCGTGGCATGGTTGTTGGTGCCAGACGGGCCGGTCTGAGTATTTCACAATCTGCTCAGTTTCTGGGGTTTTCACGCACAACCATTTCTAGGGTTTACAAAGAATGGTGTGAAAAGGGAAAAACATCCAGTATGCGGCAGTCATGTGGGCGAAAATGCCTTGTTGATGCTAGAGGTCAGAGGAGAATGGGCCGACTGATTCAAGCTGATAGAAGAGCAACTTTGACTGAAATAACCACTCGTTACAACCGAGGTATGCATCAAAGCATTTGTGAAGTCACAACACGCACAACCTTGAGGCAGATGGGCTACAACAGCAGAAGACCCCACCGGGTACCACTCATCTCCACTACAAATAGGAAAAAGAGGCTACAATTTGCACAAGCTCACCAAAATTGGACAGTTGAAGACTGGAAAAATGTTGCCTGGTCTGATGAGTCTCAATTTCTGTTGAGACATTCAGATGGTAGAGTCAGAATTTGGCGTAAACAGAATGAGAACATGGATCCATCATGCCTTGTTACCACTGTGCAGGCTGGTGGTGGTGGTGTAATGGTGTGGGGGATGTTTTCTTGGCACACTTTAGGCCCCTTAGTGCCAATTGGGCATCGTTTAAATGCCACGGCCTACCTGATCATTGTTTCTGACCATGTCCATCCCTTTATGACCACCATGTACCCATCCTCTGTTGGCTACTTCCAGCAGGATAATGCACCATCTCACAAAGCTCGAATCATTTCAAATTGGTTTCTTGAACATGACAATGAGGTCACTGTACTAAAATGGCCCCCACAGTCACCAGATCTCAACCCAATAGAGCATCTTTGGGATGTGGTGGAACGGGAGCTTCGTGCCCTAGATGTGCATCCCACAAATCTCCATCAACTGCAAGATGCTATCCTATCAATATGGGCCAACATTTCTAATGAATGCTTTCAGCACCTTGTTGAATCAATGCCACGTAGAATTAAGGCAGTTCTGAAGGCGAAAGGGGGTCAAACACAGTATTAGTATGGTGTTCCTAATAATCCTTTAGGTGAGTGTATATACCAGTAATAATACTTTAAAATCAATCCTTAATGTAACTGGGAGCCAGTGCACAGACCCGAGGACTGGTGTGATGTGTTCATATGTTCTGGTTCTGCTCAGCGTTCTGTATGAGCTGACACTTTCTCATGGTCTTTATAGGAAGGCCAGTGAGGAGTCCATTACAATAGTCCACCCTGCTGGTGATGAAAGCATGGAGATGCATGTAGAAGCTGGTAGAAAAAGGAAAAAAAAAAGAAGAAAAAAAAATAGAAAATAAGTCTATTAATGTTGCTTTATTTCTCTGATTGTATTATTTGTATTTAGCATTGTGTTCATTCTTATCAGAACAGACTCGCCACCCGTTTTGGGGTCGTGACCCACAAATTGAGAATCACGGCTGTGTCACTTTGGATAAAGCGTCTGACAGATAAATTATAATTAGTGATGTAATTCACAGTTGTGTTGAGCTCTTTAAAATCACTGATTTCTGCCTTCAATGGATTTTGTGCCCTGGTCTTCATTAAAATGATAGACAGACAGACAGACTGATAATTATTTTATTTATCAGATTTAACTGTTGTTCAAACCTGTGGAGTTTTTTTTTTTTTTTTTTATCCACACTACAACTGTAAAAAAAATCTAATCAAATAAATAAATAAATAAATAAATATATTGCTTGTTACTTAAATTAAGCTGGTTTCCTTAACATTTTAAGTTTGTAGAAACAACCAAACAAACAAAAGTTAATGTTAATGCTAGTTAATGCAAACTAAACAGATTAATTTAATCCACATAAACTCAAAATATTGTTATCTGAACAACATTAGGGAACCTAAGTCGATTTTACAGAAAATAATTGTTTGATGGTAAATTAAGAATCCTATTTTGAGCTGAAACCTGACTTCTTTTACATTTTACATGTATGCATTCGGCAGACGCTTTTCTCCAAAGCGACTTACATTGCATTTCAAGGAACACATTTCCCTGGGAATCGAACGCATGACCTTGACGTTGCCATCGCCAACGCTCTACTGTTTGAGCTACTTCAGTTTGATCTGTACTCTGATTTACTCGTGTATTTGACAGACAGACACACTGACTTCATTCTGCTGTGGAGAAGCTGAAATGCATTGATCCCTCTAATGATTCAAGCTGTTGAGATCCTTCAGCAGGAACACACACCCGAGGCGCTGGACTCTCTCCACAGGCCTCACATCTGCTGTCAGATAGTGTGTGTGTGTGTGTGTGTGTGTGTGTGTGTGTGTGTGTGTGTGTGCACAGCATCATGACTACTGGCTGTCTCTTATCTGATTACACTTTATTCTGATGCTTCATATCTCATAACACTTTATTTGGATGCTTCATATCTCACAACACTTTATTCTGATGCTTCATATCTCATAACACTTTATTCTGATGCTTCATATCTCATAACACTTTATTCTTATTCTGATGCTTCATATCTCATAACACTTTATTCTTATTCTGATGCTTCATATCTCACAACACTTTATTCTGATGCTTCATATCTAATAACACCTTATTCTGATACTTCATATATGATAACACTTTATTCTGATGATTCATATCTCATAACACTTGATTATGATGCTTCATATCTCATAACACTTTATTCTGATGCTTCATATCTCATAACACTTCATTCTGATGCTTCATAACACTTTATTCTGATGATTCATATCTCACAACACTTTATTCTGATGCTTCATATCTCATAACACTTTATTCTGATGCTTCATATCTCACAACACTTTATTTTGATGCTTCATATCTAATAACACTTTATTCTGATGCTTCATATCTGATAACGCTTTATTCTGATGATTCATATCTCATAACACTTTATTCTGATGATTCATATATCATAACACTTTATTTTGGTGTTTCATATCTCATAACACTTTATTCTGATGCTTCATATCTCATAACACTTTATTCTGATGCTTCATATCTGATAACACCTTATTCTGATTCTTCATATCTCATAACACCTTATTCTGATGCTTCATATCTCATAACACCTTATTCTGATGCTTCATATCTCATAACACTTTATCTCATAACACTTTATTCTGATGCTTCATATCTCATTACACTTTATTCTGATGATTCATTTCTCACAACACTTTATTCTGATGCTTCATATCTTACAACACTTTATTCTGATGCTTCATATCTCATAACACTTTATTCTTATTCTGATGCTTCATATCTCATAACACTTTATTCTTATTCTGATGCTTCATATCTCACAACACTTTATTCTGATGCTTCATATCTCATAACACTTTATTCTGATGCTTCATATCTCATAACACTTTATTCTGATGCTTCATATCTCATAACACTTTATTCTGATGCTTCATATCTGATAACACTTTATTCTGATGCTTCATCTCTCATAACACTTTATTCTGATGCTTCATATCTGATAACACCTTATTCTGATGCTTCATATCTGATAACACTTTATTCTGATGATTCAAATCTCATTACACTTTATTCTGATGCTTCATATCTCACAACACTTTATTCTGATGCTTCATATCTCACAAAACTTTATTCTGATGCTTCATATCTCACAACACTTTATTCTGATGCTTCATATCTCATAACACTTTATTCTTATTCTGATGCTTCATATCTCATAACACTTTATTCTTATTCGGGTGCTTCATATCTCACAAAACTTTATTCGGATGCTTCATATCTCATAACACTTTATTCTGATGCTTCATATCTCATAACACTTTATTCTGATGATTCATATCTCATAACACTTTATTTTGGTGCTTCATATCTCATAACACTTTATTCTGATGCTTCATATCTGATAACACTTTATTCTGATGATTCATATCTCATAATACTTTATTTTGGTGCTTCATATCTCACAACACTTTATTCTGATGCTTCATATCTCAGAACACTTTATTCTGATGCTTCATATCTCATAACACTTTATTCTGATGATTCATTTCTCACAACACTTTATTCTGATGCTTCATATCTCATAACACTTTATTCTGATGATTCATTTCTCACAACACTTTATTCTGATGCTTCATATCTCACAACACTTTATTCTGATGCTTCATATCTCATAACACTTTATTCTGATGCTTCATATCTCACAACACTTTATTCTGATGCTTCATATCTCATAACACTTTATTCTGATGCTTCATATCTCATAACACTTTATTTTGATGATCCATATCTCATACCACTTTATTTTGGTGCTTCATATCTCATAACACTTTATTCTGATGCTTCATATCTCATAACACTTTATTTTGGTGCTTCATCTCTCATAGCACTTTATTCTGATGCTTCATATCTGATAACACCTTATTCTGATGCTTCATATCTGATAACACCTTATTATGATGCTTCATATCTCATAACACTTTATTTTGATGCTTCATATCTCATAACACTTTATTATTATGATGCTTCATATCTGATAACACCTTATTATGATGCTTCATATCTCATAACACTTTATTATTATGGCACTTCATATCTCACAACACTTTATTCTGATGCTTCATATCTCACAACACTTTATTCTGATGATTCATATCTCATAACACTTTATTCTGATGATTCATATCTCATAACACTTTATTTTGATGATTCATATCTCATAACACTTTATTTTGGTGCTTCATATCTCATAACACTTTATTCTGATGATTCATATCTCATAACACTTTATTCCGATGCTTCATATCTCATAAAACTTTATTCTGATGCTTCATCCCTCATAGCACTTTATTCTGATGCTTCATATCTGATAACACCTTATTCTGATGCTTCATATCTGATAACACCTTATTATGATGCTTCATATCTCATAACACTTTACTATTATGATGCTTCATATCTCATAACACTTTATTATGATGCTTCAAATCTCATTACACTTTATTCTGATGATTCATATATCATAATACTTTATTCTGATGCTTCATATCTCATAACACTTTATTCTGATGCTTCATATCTGATAACACTTTATTCTGATGCTTCATATCTGATAACACCTTATTCTGATGCTTCATATCTGATAACACTTTATTCTGATGATTCATATCTTATTACACTTTATTCTGATGCTTCATATCTCACAACACTTTATTCTGATGCTTCATATCTCACAACATTTTATTATTATGATGCTTCATATCTAAAGTGGACCATCGAAATCAAGTGTAACCGTGACTTTTAATCTCACAATTCTGACCTGTTTTTCTCTCGCAATTGCCAGTTTACTCTCAGTTCATAATCATACATTTAGTACATAAACTCGCAATTGTGAGAACATTTTTAGAATTGTGAGTTTATATCCCGAGATATAAACTCACAATTCTCATTTCAAAAAAGGTACATTAATTAGTTAATTCATTAATTAATTTGATTTAATCACTCATTCGTTAATTTGTTCGTTAAATATAACATAAACATATAAATATAAATAAATAAAAATATCAATTTATAACATGAAAATAAGGTTAATGGATTGTGATAAGAGGGTCAGAAAAAGTCAAACACCGCTACATTAAATATTATAATTATGTAACTAGTTAGTTAATTGAAATTATTTTTTGCTAATGGTAACTGGTAACACTTTACAAAAAAGGTTGCATTTTGTTAAGATTAGTAAATGCATAAGCTAACATGAACTATTTATTTGTTATTTTATCATTATTGTTAATGTCAGTAAAAATATAATTGTTCATTTTCATGTTCATTCATGTTCATAGTTCATTAACGATTGTTATCAGACACATCCTTCAATTTAAATGAGTAAATGTTGCAGTTAACTGACTAATATCAATAAATGCTTTAGAAGTATTGTTAATTGATAGTGCATATTAACTAATATTATCAAATGACATCTAATAATAAAGTGTTACTAGTTAATTGTATAGTTGTGATGGTCAAGACTTCTTAGAGATGACATGGGAATAGAGATATTTGATGTATAAATCTAGTTATTTTATCATATTTTAGTAATGTTTGCAGAATGTATGAGTACTGTGAATTATGCATGTTGTCCTTGAGATGTGCAGTGTTTTTTTCTGAGAATCGACGGCATGTTCTCACAAACTCGAGGGCTCTTCAGTGGTTCTCTTTAATGGGCTTTTGTAGAACATCCAGGCTTCACGAAAACAGCAATAATGAAGTGCTTAGAGGTATTCGGTTGAACTTCAATGGCTCTTCTAAGGTCATATGAATTCATCTTTTGATTGGGCAGTGCTATACTTGAACCAGCTTATTAGTAAAATAAAAATCCCATGTTTCATACAAAATCGTACACTTTTTTTTCTTTTTTCTTTTTTTCTGAAGGTCAACTTCAATGACATGTGTGTATGTGTAACGGTCACCAGCTGGAGTACCCTTGAAAGCCACCAGAGGGCACTCCACATCAGACACTCACGTTCACTCTCAGACTACATTTCCCATACTCACTGCCCGGACTCATCTCTGATCACTCATCACAGTCACCTGTACCTCATTATCACTGATTGCATTCACCTGTGTCCCATCACCCTGTTATGCTGCGTTCACACCGGACGCGAATAGCGCGTCAAATTCGTGCCTGCCGCGTCTAGTTTGACGCTTGACCACTTTGTGTTAATTCGCGTGTCTAACGCGCGTAAAAACAAAAGTTTGAAGCGAAATTTACGCGCGTCAGAGGTGAAAGTTTTGGCGGCCATCTTTTTTAGATGTTTATCGAGCATTAGCGTTAGCATTAATCGAGAGAGTCACCACTCGTATATGCTCTGGAGAGCAGAAACAGCTGCGTAGGGGACATCGTCGCTGTACTCGGATCCACCAGACCCCCCGGAGGGTTTCAGGAGTTTCACAATTTGCTCCAGGAGCTAGGTTTGGTGGACATAACGGTGAGGACGCTGACGAGGACAGCGTAGGCCGTATAAGGCCTCGGCCTTGAGTGGTCGCTGCTCGAGCCCGCGCTCTACAGCCCGGCGCGAGGTTCACCCTCGCCCGCACCCACCTAATCTGTCATTTATTTTTGTTTTGATAATAAATGGAGCCAGCCTCCAAAAGTGAAACCTGTCCTGTGATTTTTGTTTTTATACACTAAATTGTGTTTGTTGTCTTTACATTAGAATAATAATGTATATAATATAATATAATAATATAATCTAGAATAGATATGGAATAATTCAATACAAAATGAGTATCTCTCATATATTGAAATCGAGTTTTTATGTGAAAGATTTGCTTTGTTGTGCATTTTAGTCATATTACAAAATAATTTATTGAGGCCAAACATAAAATAACATTATAAACTGTCACTTCACCACGTGACAGCAGCAAGCAGGCTCCTGATTGGTTAACGCGGCGCGAATTGACGCAGAAGTTCAGATTTTTCAACTCGGGCGGCAGACGCGAATTCGCGTCAAACGCGTGAATGCACAAATAGCACTAATAAAATCATTTGCGCGTAACGCGCTTAACGCACCAGACGCTCAATTCGCGCTATTCGCGCAAACTTGACGCGCGAATGAGGCGTATTCGCGTCTACCGCGCCGCGCTCTACGCCTCATTCGCGCCGCAGGAATTTTTTACGCGCGTAACGCGTCTTTGCATTGACTTAACATTGAAATCACTCGCGTCCGGTGTGAACGCACCATTACACTGCAATTCTGAGCATTCTCTTGGTTTCCTTGTCTCTTGGTTTTTGGATATCTTGCCCTGTTCCCTGGATTACTCTCTTGCCTCTGGTCCCTGCCTGTTTTGTTTGTTTGTTTGTTTGTTTCTTTCTTTTGTTGGACTGCCTATCTGTGTATGACCCTTGCCTGTATCTTGGATTACGCCTCTGGATTGCCCTCAAATAAAGCTGCACTTGGATCTAAACCTTCGTGTCTCGGAACAGTCCGTAACAGTATGTATATATAGTAGACAATGAGTGTGAATTATAATTACTATGTTTACATGTAATTTTAATGTAATTTTATCACTATTGATATACTGTACACTAAAAAAAAATGGTACAAAAGCTGATATGTAGCTTAAAAAGGTACTTTATGCACCATTTAGGAATTAAAATGCACCCTTTATGGGTAAATAAAGTATAAAAGTGTACCTTTTGAAATGGTAGCACCCCAGTGCAGTGGCGGCTCCAGACAATTTTGATTGGGGGGGCAATGGGGGGTCCTGGTAATTTCAAGAGGGGGTCTCATGAAAACATAAAGATAAAGTTGTAATTCTGAGAAATAAAGTCGCAATTGGGAGATATAAAGTCAGAATTGTGAGATATTTACTATTCTGAGGTAAAAAAAAAAAAATAAAAAAAAATAAAATAAAATAAAATTCCTTAGAATTGGACTTTATATCTCACAATTGTGAGTTTATATCTCACAGTTCTGAGAAAAGATGTCAGAATTGCGAGATATAAACTCGCAATTATGTTATAAAGTCAGAATTGCATGATATAAAGTCACAATTGCGAGAAAAAAAAATCAGAATTCTGACTTTAAGACGCAATTGCGACTTTATATCACGCAATTCTGACTTTATATCTCGCAATTCTGATTTTTCAACACGCAACTGCGACTTTATTTCATGCAATTCTGACTTTACATCTCGCAATTCTGAGAAATAAAGACAGAATTGCGAGATGTAAACTTGCAATTGTGAGATAAAAAGTCGCAATTATCTTTTAAAATGTTTTATTCTGTGGCGGAAACAAGCTTCCATAATTCTCATACTCTCACCACCTTTTGATTGCCCTACTTCTGTCCAGTTTCCCATTCATGGGGCGTTGCAGTGATTCTTATGTTTATATTTTTTTATTTGTCGAATAAATTATTAATTATTATTGTTCTGCGTAGTTTGAAGAGAAACATTTTTAAATCTTTATCCCGGGTATATATATTTTTTAATCAAGAAGGGGGTGGGGGGGTCAAATGGGGGGGCAAGGCGTTTTTTGGGAGGGTCTTGAGACCCCCCAAGACCCCCCCTGGCGCCGCCGGTGCCCCAGTGAAATATTGTATACCTTTTTTTTCCCCATTTTTTTGAAGGCCATGATCCTACTTTTTCCAATATCTATCACAAGTACTGTTAAATAAGCAACTAGTCAATAGTGAGAATTGGACTCTAAACTAAACTGTTACCAAAAATTGTATGGTATTTTGTTTTCTTTATGTGCAATGAAGTAATATATACTTCTGACTATTTTAGGAGCTATTCATGTGTAAATCTTGGTTTGATTTTTCCCCCATTTCTTTTTTGCACCCTGATGAGAAATGTTCTTCCCTCAAATGCATTTAGTCTTTATTTTAACAACTCTTGTCTAAAGTCTAAAATCAGCAGAGGAAGATTAAAGCCAACAATACATCATCATCTCCTAATACTGGACGGATAGAAAAGGATTACTTTTAGGGAATGCTTGATTCCCAAAGAACTTCACTGGTCACTATTTTATGTTCATCAAATATGAAATGTTTAGCAGATTACTTATTAAATAGAGCCGACTGGGGCTAGTTGTCACAACGTCTATATATCAGACAGAAGAACTAGGCCCAAGCAACAGGACTGCTGTAATCAGCTTTCAGATCTCTTGTCGTGCCGGACTCTCTGTTGTCAGAGTTTGAAGTGTGTCGACTGTCAAAGGTCTCTTTCACGCCACATGTGTCACCGTTTCAGAGAAAATAGAGCATCTTTGTGTGTTGTAGCCCGGCACAAATCCGGCAACACCCAGCGTGAGGGTTGGCAGGAGCACTCGGGTCCCGCTGAGCTCAGGGATGTTCATCTGGGAACGTTGTCTCCCATCCCAGCCTCGCTGACACGGCTGTCTCGTTCAAAGCCACACACTTTATCCGAAGGGACAGCGATTCCGTCGTTCAGCTTCTACCTCAGTGAAATCTCAACTGCTCAAGAAGTGGAAAAAAACTGGCAGAGAAAATCCTCTCATCCTTCATGTCAAACTATCAAAGTTATTTTAAAGACATAAATAAACAAAAAGTTGATGTCACTTTGAATTTTGATTTGTGCCCATGTATGTTTTGGAGCCTTCTGAAAGGTTGACCAAATGAATGTTATTAGATGTGCGCATTTAAAATTCTTACAAAAGTCAGTAAAACAGTGAAATCACTGCACTCAGGGTTTTTGTCCAATCAAAAGCCAAGACTGTCCCTCCTCCTAATCCCCCTGCCTCTGCATAACAATTATTATAACAATTATAAGTAGCAAATCATGGTTAACTGCTGTGTTGTTGACTAAAATGATCCTGTACACTGTAAAAATGTGGTTCAAAAGAAAACATATGATGAATGAGAGATCGTAAGTGTAAATAAAATTAAATAAAACTAGCTGTACACTGTAAAAAAAAAAAAAACAAACAAAAAAAAACATCCTGTTAAAGTGCCCCTATTATGCTATTTGAAAGTTTCCTAATGTTGTTTTGGAGTCTTCTACAACAGGTTTACATGCATCAAAGGTCAAAAAACTGTTTAATTTCCTCATAATATACATTTGCACATCACCACATTTTCAATGATTCTCAAACGACTCGTCAGATGAATCAATCTCTCTAAATCCCGCCTTTCCGTGAGCTACTCTGCTCTGATTGGCCAGACAGCTCAGTCTGTTGTGATTGGCCTACCGTGTACAGCGCGCGCGTTGAAAACAAAAACGCCCATTGCCATAACAACAGCTGTCCTGAGGCTTCCAACACCATAAACTACAGTCAGTAACGAACAATAATAATAATAATAATAATTCATTACATTTATATAGCGCTTTTCTCGGCACTCAAAGCGCTTTACATAGAAGGGGGTAATCTCCTCAACCACCACCAATGTGCAGCATCCACTTGGATGACAATGGCGTCGATTTGACCATATAAATGCGAGCGCGAGTCCGATGATGAAACACTGGAAGAACTAGTTATTCAACCCGAACCTCCATCGCAAGGACGACTCAAGCACAGTGTTTCTCAGTGATACACTACTCAGTTTAAGGTACATTATATGAGATGTTGCAACTGTAATTCCTCACCATCAGCATGAACAAGTGTGTCCATCAACAAACCCATTATTTTACTTGTACTAATTTATTTATCGAGTATTTTTGTCATATACTGCGGTGAACACGTGGATCAATAACCGTGCAATGTACAGATTAGCCGAGCTCTAGCGTGAATGACTGATGTGAATGACTGTAACATAAACGTTGGTAAAACAAATCTTGCTCCATGATTAATCTGTCCTCAAAGTAGTGAGAACGACAGACAATCTGCATTAATAGACACAGTTTAGGGTAATAGTGGTCCACAACTGATTAGCAGAAGTATTTCAGTAAAAGCCCTATTCGCACGAGATTAGTATTATCTGGGGACCTCGTGTGATTTAGAAATGACCCCCCCATAGTTGTATGTGTATAGTGATATGACCCAGCACCCAAAATACTATCAAAACACTCCAACGCCGCCTCCATTCTTCACGAAAGATGGATAAAAAAGCGCACATGAAACAAAAACCTTGAAAAAATTTGAAACGACCCCGCCAAATCACAGAGATGCCGATTTGCACGGGACTAATATTATCACTGGACCTCGGTGTTCGGTGAAATATGGAAGGTCACTTGCGGGGGAATTTTTACTTTACAAATTACCGACATGGACGATTGACACGGGATTAAGATCACAGACAACCTCCGCAATTATTACAAATGACTAGAGGTCACCAGGTAATACTTATCTTGTGTGAATATGGCTAAAGACAGTAATTATGTGAGTTAAACAGTTAGCAGGAGACCTACACAATATAAAGTATTTTAAACACCATTTTTCAAGAGCAAGTGGTTTGCGAATCCTGCATTGAGCTCCGAGATTTGAGAAGCAGTCGTCAGTGAAATAAAGGGAACACAGCTAAAGTTTAGGATTATACTGCTGTGATATTGTGGATGAACTTTAACCACTGATTCTCCACATGCTCATCCTTGGGCAGTGAAAAAAAAAAACTGGCTTTACCTTCACATTGTTGAACACAGCGTCTTCTCGACATGATGCTCTCCAGTATCCACAGGAATCAGCTGCTGGTTTGAGGTTCAACTTTTCCCTGGTGTCTGCACGCGCTATATGCTAATGTTTCGTCTTGACGTCACAACGAAACGGCTTATGACTCGTTTGAAAAACAATTATTTTCATTGACTCAGAGTCGACTCTTACTTTTGAAAGACAATAACTTTAAATACGGTGCACTTTCAGATTTAAAACATTGCAGGATGTTGCAGGAGAAACTGATAAAAACAAACTGAGAGTGTAACACGGTATGTTGTTCAGAGAAGTAGGAGGGAACCAGCAAACGCTCAACAATTTTAATCATAAATAAAGGAAAACTAAACGAAAGTACGAAGCAGAAGCCGCACACACATTTGCTTTCATTATTTTTTTTTATTTTTTTTGAGAAACATATTTCACCTCTGTTCTCAAGTATTGAGATGTGAAATCTGACTGCTTTTTGTAGGTGTGTGTGTGTGTGTGTGTGTGTGATAGTGACAGATGAAGGTGTGTTTCTCTGTCCTCAAGCTGCTTGTCACACTGACACGTGTGGTTGAGAAAGAGCTGATGAGGCTCATAATCAACACGCTTCATATTAATGAAGAAATCACCAGAGAGCTCAAGTTCCTGTGGAGCCCAACCTCGACCCGTGCTCCATTAATCCCTTCTGTGAGGCTTTACCTGCAAATGAAGCGGTGTGTGTGTGTGTGTGTGTGTGTGTGTGTGTGTGTGTGTGTGTGACTCAGACGAGACTGAGGAGGTTGAAGGGCAGATTAGTAAACTCTTAAGGGACGAGCCCTGTTTGCTGTCACGTCATGCAAACGCTCACTTCTCATCTGCTGGTTTGTTTGGTACGAGGAGAGGTTGCCCGGAGGAAAATTGCACTGCTCAGATGTTGCTCTTCCAAAGTTCAGGTGAAGTTCATCTCGGTTATGTTTCATTTTAGTATGAACTTTGTTTGTCCTAAACTTTTTTTTTTTTTTTTTTTTTTTACCCGTAAATGAAGAAATAAAAAGGACAAATCAATGATTGTCATCCAGTAAGAGTATAAAGCTATAAAATGAATGTGGATAGAGCTCAGATCATTTGATCTAAATTAAATCTTACTGAGATCTCTGACTTCTGATTGCAGGTATATTAGCAAACTGAGATATTAAGACCTCTTCTATTCTCAGGATAAAAGTCTTATGCACTTAAGCAAATTTGTTCTACATTCAACCAGGGACGTCACTAGGATTGGAAGACGGGGGGGCTTAGCCCCCAGGGTATTTGTAACTTGCGTTTGCTAAATCTTTGCACTCACATCTAGAGCTACACTTATGTCAACAACCAGTTGACAACCAGTCAAGAAACCAAGATGTTAACAAGTAAAACGTGACAGACATATCCTCTTCTTCCATTTCTACTCTGTTAAAGAAAAGTCAAATATATACCCCAAAAAATAGCCCCTTTCCTTTACCTCAAGAAAACGTAGCTAAAGGTAAGCAGGTAATTAATAACAACTTACAATTTCACTCTGTATCACGACACTTACCAATCTTCCTTTCACCATTAGCGTGTGTATCGGTGTGTGTGGGCGAGAGGGTGCATAGCGAGTTTAACTTCAGAACAAACTCGACGCGTCCGCACGAGCGCGAAGGTGCGCGCGGCAAAAATGACGTCAAGTCAAGTCAAGTTTATTTGTATAGCGCTTTTCACAATACAGATTGTATCAAAGCAGCTTCACAGTATTAAATTAAAATAATACAACAAAGTTTTTTTCATTGTTTTTTTCACGTCATTGTGGTGTGGGCGGTCGTGCGCGTTGGGTGCGCAAGACCCCATTTGAACGACTTCAAGATGAACGACTTCGAGCCGAATCTGGCCGAGCTCAAACTTCTCAGCACACCGGCTCCCAGTTTGCACGTCTAAATGAGTTGCTTACATTTAAAAAATGAGCAAACAATAGCATAAAAAGTATTTTTAATGAACATAAAGATCCATGTTTAATAAAAATGTTCACGAAACTTAATGAAATGTTTAGTGAAGTTAGAAAATATGTAAAAATTGTTAATTTAGTTCTATTGTATACACATTCTCATATCCATATTTTGTTTTATTGTCACTAGTAATAATCTCAGGGTTTACTGGGTTTTACACGATTCTTTTTGTAGTGTTAGTGTGGTATTGGTGGTGCAGTGTACTAAAATAAACATTATCACGTGTGTATAGCTTCTTCTTCTAACCGCTGATTCCTGATGGTTTAGAGGACAATTACTCGAGTCGCCCCCTATCGTTTCAAAGAATAGTGCAACGGCGAGCGCATCGAGTATAAACGCCTCGTCCGTTTGGGGAGTCTGCGGAGACTCGCGCTGCGGTGCCAGGCGAAAGTATAAACAAGGCTTAGCGACGAGACGAGATGAATCCTCCAGTTACTTGCAGCGCTCCGGTCTGCAACGCTCTGAAAGCTACCACGGTTCACACCAATGCAACGAGACGGTGCGGTGCATCATCTTGATAGCACAACGACTCTTTGTACTTCTGTCCAACATCCGACTTTTCTGCAATTTTTTGTAGCTGGATATATATCATTTGTTGCGTCTAAATATGAATGAGGATACGGTTATTGATAAATCAAATTGTTATTGTTGTTCTTATTATCATTTAGGGGGGCTTAGGAACATTTTGGGGTAGCTTCAGCCCCCCTAAAATAGGCCTAACGACGTCCCTGCATTCATCAATACTATTATGGTACCAAAATACACTGAAGTATGGATAAATTATGTTGTTTTTTTCACAGACACACTCACACACACACACACACACACACACACACACACACACGCACGCACGCACGCACACACACACACACACATACACTTTTATAATCTATTTCTTGATCATGTTTTTGATTATTGTTTTCACCTTTAAAAGCTTGTTTTTTATCTGAAAATGATGTGTTCATTGTTGCATTTTGTAGAATGGGTATTAATGTTTATGCATGCTTACGGCAAAAAAAAGTATGAGCAAAAGTGTTCATTTGTAACACTTGGATGGACGAGAGATTTACACACAGATGAACATTTAAAGCAAACAGAACACTGATCACCATAATGACGACTACAGACAAACTATTATTATCATTAAAACAACAGCATTCAATAGAGACCAATAACAATAACATTTAGTCACTGTTTTTCCACGACCGTGTGATCAATCCTGCAGCTACCAGAATTTAAAGAAAAACACAACTATGTGTTATAATTTTGAGAATTTTGTTGTAAAATCTACTGTAGGTTTTTCATGCCTATAAATCCCAGATGCAGAAAGAAGTTGCAGTGATTGACAGCTATAATCCAGTCTTGATGTGACAGTGAGCAGAACTACAGCTCTCCTGTGTCTCTAACCAGCTTGACTCGATCCAGTCTTGAATTATAGAGCGGGCCGGTGTTTCTTCAGTCGGTCAGAATGAGCAGAGGTGTGTGTGTGTGTGTGTGTGTGTGTGTGTGTGTGTGTGTGTGTGTGTGTGTGACAAGCGCTGCATGATCGGTACAATCTGCTTCTCCTAGCAGTTGTCGTCTCATTGTTCTGGATAGTCAGATGGGTACAGAAGCGCATTAATATATGATCCGGATGCCCACTGTCTCTCTGTGCGCTGTTATTCTTTCCTTCTCGTAATTGGCTCCTGTCAAAGTGTCAGACCAAGCTCATTGTAGACTACAGGACAGAGCAAGCCTGGCCCTTATTAAGCGAGTCCTGCCGAGAGATTAGTCAACAGGAGTCGTCGTCTGTTCTCTGAGTGTTATTTCTCAATGAGCAAGACAGAAATATTCGACTAATGAGCTGAATATGAGCACTCATAACAAACTGATGCGATGAGGAGTGAAGACACAGTGGGACAGAGAAGGGGAACACTATTTTACAGTGGATTGCATGCATTTACTATAGTAATGACAATAATATATGCATAATTACATGCAACAAATGCTAAAAAAAAGCCATGATTCTAAAACCCGAAAAGTGATTAACTATACTATACATGAGTTATTTTAACTTAATAGAAAATTGTTGTGTGAACTTACCTGTACAATAACTGAACCTAAACTGAATGAGTTGCAGCATTGCTAGTTCCCATGCTTTGCGTCAGGCTGTATTAGAGAATAATTGTTGAAATTAAGTGCTATTTGGCATGTTTTTGCACAAGATTGCATGTTTGCTAATGCTAGCAATTAACCGTTCAAGTTTTGAGTCAATATGCTTAAGTAATCGAATTGCATGAGTTAGTCAATATTTCATTTAGATTGCAATGATCTAATATTGTGCAGCAGTTTTAAACTGAACAAACAAGACAATGCAAAATATACCGGCAAACAAAAATGCAACACAGGCACATGCACTGACAATAATAACTGAGGAGTATAAATATGCAGAGATAATGAAGAGCCACACTAGACGCAAATAAACTAATCAGTAACTATTGAGCATGCTTAGAAAACCATGCAAACAAAGGAAACATGGAATAAAAACAGGAAACTGGCACTCGGGTATAAAGGGAACAGAAAAATCTACAAAATCATCAACATTAGCTGTGACATTAGCATGTTTCTGTAGTACAAAATCAAAAGTTGAATGTTCTACTAACTTAATCTGAGTTTGTTAACTCAAACATTTGATGTAACTGATTATCTCATTATTAAGAGTTATGTTTACAGTACATATAGTAAGTACATAATTGTTACAAATGTTTGCATCGGTCAATATTTCAATTCAATTTCAAACAACATGTTTTTTTTAATTACAAAATCAAAATTTAAAGTTCTACTAACTTAATATTTGAGTTTATTATTTTTGAGTTATGCCAACTAATGAGGGGTTTACAGTGTTACCATGTTGTTAAATAATATTATGCAGTACTTAATTGTGCAATTATCCTGTAACAAAGACACCTTAACAATAAAGCAGGACCAATAATTTTTCTTTTCTTTTTTGTGGAATGCAAAAGTCAGTTTTGAGCTCTTTTTAATACAACAGCTTTGTTTAGCTCTTAATGAGACATATGGTAATACTCAATTTCAATATAGAGTCATTTGCACCACTTTTACTGTATTTCTGGTGTTTTCCAGCTTTTCTGGAGTCTGACAGGCTTACACCGTGTCCTAACTACACGCGACGCGACACACGATAAAAGATTATTTTCCATGTTAATCAGAGTGTGTGTCCTAACCAGCCGCGACGACGACACGCGACGATTCTATTTTAGAATCTATTTGTCTATTATCTATTATTGTTCTATTTTTCTGTGACGTCGCGCTGGAACAACAAACACAAAGTGTGGCGATGATAATCTCAGGCGCTGTTTATGTGCTTTATAAAATGTTAAAAGTGTGTAATGTGACTTTGAATGTCATTCAGTGCTCCAGCTTTATAGCTGTAAAAGCAACTGTGGATAATTCACCTCAGATCTTGAAATTAAACAAATAGAAACAAGAACGTTCAAACTGTGAACAAACAAGTGTATTCTTCGACAAAGATTGTTTTAGTAACTCAGTAGCCGATGTATTTGAATAATGTTTAAATGGTGTAATATTTGTGAATTTGATTATGTACTTATCCATTTTCTTGCGATTGCCGTCGAGAACTCTCTCTGGTGCCGTGCACTCGCTGCGAGACTCCGCCCACATGCTGTTCTGATTGGCTGACTCCGCCCACATGCTGTTCTGATTGGCTGACTCCGCCCACACGCTGTTCTGATTGGCTGTGGGTTTTGATTGATTTTTACGCATCTCGCAGTCGCGTCGCGTGTGGACAGACACATTATATGTCGCTGGAATCTTATTGCATCTGTTAGCCTCATGAACCGTTGTTGTATGTTCACGATGTCTCATTTCTGAGTAAACTATACATTTAATAAAATGAAAAGAGCAATGTAAATTGGAGAGTGTCGAGGAAGGGCAGGTGGGCTGTTGTGATCTATGGGATATTATTGGATCAAGCTGTTATGCATTAGGTGACAAACATGTAGATTTCTGTCCAACAACTTTATAGCCTTAAAACAAAATGAATGAGATCCGTGTAGTTAATGTGTGATTCATGTTTTCCAGCACTGAATCCTATTTTGTTCTCCTGTAGGCTTTCCTGGACAGATGGCTTGTAAAGAAAACAGCACGCCACCCCGTAATCATATGTGCAATAAATGCTGCTGGTTAAGACCCTGTGGATTGACTACAGATGGCACTTCAGTTTCAACACCTCCACTCTAATGAATGAGTGCAAAACTATCAAAAATTTTAGCTTTCAGTTTCAATGCAGTGCAAAGCCTCTATGTGTGATGGCGTCGGTGCAAACTGTGCATATTGTGAGAATAAGGCTCAATGATGACATAAGTGATGGTCAATGGCATGTTTGCCCTTTGTATCCAGTCCTGGGCATTTGAAGCAGGCATCTGTTCTTTTGGACCGGTTCACTGTAGCACAGAATTTGGAGACCAAGTCTGATATTAACGGCATGCGACCGTGTTAAAGGAGAGACTCAAAAAGTGTCTAATTAAAACTAAGCAACTCTTTATTTTGGTAGTCCACTTTAGACATACTAACTATTGCGTCTACATGTCATTGGAGTATTAGTAAATTGTCTGCTTAATATCTGATAACACTTTATTCTGAGTCTCCTCAACAGACATTCTACTGACTATACTTAAGTTTGCAACTACATGTCAAATTATTTGAACTCTAACCATAACCTAACAGTCTACTCATACTCCAATTATAGTTACAGTAGTTGAAGTAGTTGCACAAACTGAGAGTCATTAGAAATATTTAAGACTCCAGCTTTGATATCTGACCACTTTTAATGATAAAACTATTGCAGTAATTTATTAGTTTATATCAGGAGTGCAAAAAATCTATCTGTAATTTTTCATATTTTGAATAGAATAACAACACAAATTCATATTCTGTCACGTCTGCTCCGGTTTATGTGTGTTTTACGTAGAGACTCTACAAAGCATCGGTTAGGGCTCTTAGTCCATAAAGTGCGGATATTTGAAGAATTATTTATTTATTCTCACGTTTGCAAAATATTTCGTCATACAGAATATAATTTCTATTCATTTCCCACTGAATTATGCGTTCTGAAGAGCTGAAAGAGCGTTTAGACCGAGCTCTGTCTCTCCTTTTCTTATTTTTGCATGAGTTATGACTCATCGAGCGCTCGTTTTGGTCTAGAGCTGTCAATCATCTTACATGATCATAATTCCTGCACTTCTGGAGATGCTGTCCTTTACACTTCCTCATTTGCAGCTCCTTGAAAAACAAACCTCAAAACAACATTTCTACACATGAAACAAGAAGCTATGACAGAATATGGTTTGTGTGTGTTTTTTATGCGATTTGGTGTATATTCATATAATGGATGTTTACATTATAAATGCTAAGCAGGTGTATAGCGATTAACTGCACATTAAAGGCTGTACGTAATATAGTTAATCTAAAACAAACACTGATCACAGTAATGGTGAACTAAAAAGGGTGACTGTTTCCATCAGTGATGCTGTTTGTTAACATCAGGGGTCTACACTAATGGTCAATTATCATTGCATTAATCACTTAATTATCTAATCAACACTGCTTCAGAGTTCATTTTAACACTCTTGAGTGTGGAGTCAAATAAACTCTGGAGAGAGTTAATTAAACACTGTTTCTTTTTTATTTATTTTTAATTTTTTTGCTGTGTACAGAATTGTACTTGTGTAATATCATTTTGCAGAAATGCTACTACAGGTAGGCTACATTTTTTCCAATGAGCCTGGGCTGGATGAGGTACAGTAACTTGGAAAATGTAGTAAGTTCTTTTCAAATTCAACAACGTTGTTCATTGCGCATGAACATGTATCCACATTATCCTAGGGGTGCAATGGCCACCATTTGAGTTCACCCCAGCTAGAAATTGTATTGGATGTGGACTCCAACATCGCTCCGACGTCAAATTTTGGATGAAAATGAAAATTGGGTTGACGTCTAAACATTTCTTTGATGTCAGACTCCAACGTAATTTAACAACTCCAAAAACAGCATTACCAGCTTCACTTATTACACACCAGATTTACTTTATTTCTGTCATATGTGTACAAAAGTTCTTATTGAGATTAACAGAGGTTTAGATGTTGATATGTAATTGAAAATAATAGTTGTGTATGTCACCATTATGGTAATCAGTGTCTATTTTAGTTGGCCAGTTTGACTCTTGATGTTTTAATGCTAGATTTCCTCTGGCTGCTGTAACATTTTATAACTAAAATCCACATTAGATCACGATCGGAAGTTCATACAAACACTCAGTGGTGGTTTAAAGTGAGTTTTGAGTAAAAGCGTAATATTAATCTTTTAAATTATGTGAATTGTAGCTCTAATGCACCTGTTGCGCCTGGAGCTATTTCTGTTCCATATATTCATTTGTTAAAATAATTCACATAAAGGTCCCAAGAATATGAACAAAATCAATAAATTAGAATATTTTTTTTGTGAAAATAGGTCACCTGTCACTGTTCAAAATCTCAAAATTCATTTAAAGTAGTACCAAAAAATAAATAAATCAAGTTTAGATAAACTCGCTTGTAAAACTCAATACTTGATTAAATACTCTAAAAAAGTAATCATTTATTAGCTATTAACTGCATCTTCTACAGTGCAATTATACGTAGATTACTGTTCTAATTACTCTCTTTAAAAAAGTATTGACTTATCAACCTCATTAAACAATACAACATGAAACTGCTCTTTTAATTATTTCAAATAAATAATATTACATTGCATAAATGATTCTTGAACTGACCAAAGTATTTAAAGGGAGAAAGATTCAACATATATATATATATATATATATATATATATATATATATATATATATATATATTAACATCAGACAACGTAAAATTGATGTTAAATCCACTATTGTTTTATAATAAGATTGTTCTATGCAGTATTTAATGCAATTACATCAGAAGTAACTAATTAAATTACAGAAAAATTAAGAGTATTCCCTTACTTTACTATTTCAAGGGAAAAAATTATTAAATTACAGTAATTAATTACTTAGTAATGCATAACACCCAGCACTGTATACTAGTTGGTTTTATAGTGAATTCTGGTGACAAACACTGAAGGATTTTTGACAGCTTTTCCTGTGATGTTCCATTGCTCCACGATGGGAGTTTGGGAAAATATGCAGCCATTACATTTGTAATTCAATCAAATGGTTGTAGATGTGCAGTCAAAGCATGTAAAATTAAATAAATATATAAATTACAAAGATTATTCCAGATTTCAGGGCTGACCACAGAACAGACTTGATCACCCTCAGATTTACATTGACATCACTCTAATGATCGGAAGACCTGAGAGAAGAACTGAAGAAGGTCAATAAGATATAGCAGTGATAAACCTGATACAGGGCCGAATGAATTTTAAAATGAACGCTAAATATCCACTGTAAAAGCCACTGTAGAGATGGGGTAATGTGGAACCTGTTTGTTGACCCGGTTGCAGGGAACATGTAGTGACATGATAAGCAGAGATTTACTAAAACATTTTCTGTTTTTATTTTGACAAAATTTGAAAGTGTTTTTTCTTACTTGAAGGCAGCCACCAGTTACTGCTAGTCATATTTGTAAAAGCCTCTACATTGTGTGTCTCAAGAAGGTTTATTATACCTGGAGGGAAATAATCCCATAACATTCCCATTCACCAAAAAACAAACAAAAAAAAACATCCATTTCACACAATAAAACCTCTGCCAGTGAAATTACTAGCAAAACATGTTTGGTTTCACTTCAGAGAACATCCACAGTAATAGTAATACAAAATATATGAAGCCAGTGTTATAATTCATAATATTTGAAACAACACAATAATTCATTAACCATACCTTTGGGTTTATAAGACAGTTTGGAGGTTATGCTATCCTAACTTTCTTCCCTATATTGTGACGTATATCCGAGTGAACCGGATTCTGGAAATGTAGGGCGGGGCTTGATTTTGCCTGTGGGCAATTGATTGGCTGGTTGTGGTGTGCTGATCTCATGTGATTGACAGGTTATAGCCCCGCCCTCATCATCAGAGAAGAGATGCTGCAAGAGGAACTTATTCTGATTCAAGATTACCAGGAACATGAAGTTAAAACAATAATGATGTGCACGGATAAATCATGAATCAAAAACACTGCAATATTCTATTTGAAAAACTTGAGGATTGTCCATTTTGAGTTCATGGTGACTTTAAGATAAATTTTCCAATGATTTTTTTTTAACATTCTTTACAGGAATTCAAAGTATTATTAAGTGTTGTATTTAAAAAAAAAACCTTAATAAAATTGATAAGAACATTCTTGGAAATAAAGGTATGAATATTTTGCATTCATTAACATTTACTGAGTTAGAAAATAATAAAATATGAGAATGTTCTGTGAATCTGGCCTCAGTTTTCTCCATCCTACAGAAAACTAAACTAAATATCACACGTGCAACACTCTTCACCCAGTAGACATATACCATATGTTGTAGATCAAACTACTGTTGAAACCAGATCAACACCAGAAAAACACGATACAGTCCTCACTTATTCACGTGCTAACATCTCAAACCTCTCTAACCCTGTTACAAGCCTTTGCCGTGTATTTATTTATATATTTTGTTGCTGAAAGTTTCTGTTACTGATCACATACAGCAAGTTTGTTCGGCTCTGTCTTTCAGTGTATTTTCCAAACAGACAAATATGAATTTGGCAGAGCTGAAGAGACACATTAATAATTAAGAAAGGGGTTTTGGGGGCATCCCATTATTCTCCAGATGTGCTGTGCTCGTTCGGCTCGTGTGGCTCCTCCTCTGATCTGTTTACAGATCATGTTTCATGTGGTCTACTGGAAGGAGGAACGCTTTGAGATTAGTTGCAGCCTCTTTTCTTCACTACACTTGAAGTCATTGCTGTGAGAGTTAGTGTGGAGTTGCTTTCTACAAGTCGACCGCCCAGTGTCCCATTTCTCAAAGAGATTTAAGTGGCCTGAAGCTAATTATAGCACATTTGACATGGAGACACTGCCACTGCTGTTGGCACTACAACATTTTCAGTTGCTTTGCCAATGCTGTTTTTTTTTTTTTTTTTTTTGCTTCTCCCTGACTTTTCTTTACTTCTGATGACGACTGGTCACCTTATGAAAACGAGAAGGATCCAGATTGTACCAGGTTTGACTATTAAATGTATTGTACGGTGGCCCAGTAGTGCACAACAAAACGAAATTTTAAAAGGCATGGAAAACTAATTTTATCGCGCTCTGAGAGCCCTCTAGTGGTCGGTTAGGAGCATTTCCGTTGTGTTGCGGCTTTATTTCGTTGTGTTACATTTCCCATTGTGTTGTGACTTATTTCTGTTTTGTTGTACATTTTCCATTGTGTTGTGGCTCATTTCCAATGTGTTGTACATTTTCCATTGTGTTGTGGCTTTATTTCATTGTGTCACATTTTCCATTGTGTTGTGACTTATTTCCATTGTGTTGTGACTTATTTCCATTGTGTTGTGACTTATTTCCATTGTGTTGTGGCTTTATTTCATTGTGTCACATTTTCCATTGTGTTGTGGCTCATTTCCATTGTGTTGTACATTTTCCATTGTGTTGTGGCTTTATTTCATTGTGTCACATTTTCCATTGTGTTGTGACTTATTTCCATTGTGTTGTGACTTATTTCCATTGTGTTGTGACTTATTTCCATTGTGTTGTGGCTTTATTTCATTGTGTCACATTTTCCATTGTGTTGTGACTTATTTCCATTGTGTTGTGACTTATTTCCATTGTGTTGTACATTTTCCATTGTGTTGTGACTTATTTCCATTGTGTTGTGGCTTATTTCCATTGTGTTGTGGCTTTATTTCCATTTTGTCACATTTTCCATTGTGTTGTGACTTATTTCCATTGTGTTGTGACTTATTTCCATTGTGTTGTACATTTTCCATTGTGTTGTGACTTATTTCCATTGTGTTGTGGCTTATTTCCATTGTGTTGTACATTTTCCATTGTGTTGTGACTCTTTTTTTCCATTGTGTTGTACATTTTCCATTGTGTTGTGGCTTTATTTCATTGTGTCACATTTTTCATTGTGTTGTGACTTATTTCCATTGTGTTGTACATTTTCCATTGTGTTGTGACTTATTTCCATTGTGTTGTACATTTTCCATTGTGTTGTGACTTATTTCCATTGTGTTGTACATTTTCCATTGTGTTGTGGCTTTATTTCATTGTGTCACATTTTTCATTGTGTTGTGATTTTTTTTTTTCCGTTGTGTCGTACATTTTACATTGTGTTGCGGCTTTATTTCGTTTTGTTGTGAACTTATGTTTGCTTTTTAAATTCCGTTGTGTTGTGCACTACTGGGCCACCGTAGTATTGGATTTGCAAAGTGTAAAAACTGTAGTGATGTAACACTTTATATATACTGGATATGTGTTGTAAATAAAAATGAGATAGAAAAAAAAAATATCGAATGCATCGTGATTCTTTCTTCAATAGAAGGAATAAATGCTTCTCCAATGCACTGCAATGCTTTCTTCAATGATTTAAAATACATTTTAGAAGAATTTCAGAATTCGGTAACTCTTTATTTTGATAGTCCACTTTAGACATTCTACTAACTATAAGTAACTTTGCAACTACATGTCAACTAACTGTCATTAGAGTATTAGTATATTGTCTGCTTAATATCTGCTAACATTATTTTGAGGCTTCCCCAATGGACATTCTACTGACTATAAGTAACTTGGCAACTACAAGTCAACTTATTCTCCTAACCCGAACCCTAACAACTAACCATAACCTAACATTCTACTGACAGTCTACTAATACTCTATATAAAGTGGAACCCATAATTCTTTCTGAATTTCGATTGAATCACAGCCACCTTCTGTCCAAGTAGTACAAAACAATCCTCTTCAAACAGACTGATTTTTGTAAGAAATGAAAGAGCTGATTTGCGGAGTGATACAAGAGATAATGACAGTATTTTCTTTACCAGGATGAGCGGTCAGATATACGGCACTGCAGTGGACGACCGCTTAGATTAGGAAATATCTGACCACTGAATGCCAATCGATTTGAGTCATGCATGTATTCCAGAACTTTGAATGATTTTTACATTCATGCTTTCAGCATCAGGATAGACGATTCCCACTGTTTAAATTGAGGTTCATTTTATTCTGCTTCTACTCTTTTATTGTTTCCAAACTCACAATCATTTACAATCATTGCTAGTTCTAGATAGATGGTTGAGGATGCCTCTTTTTACTTAGTGTTTGTTTTTGTATAATTAATTAAACTACTTTGGCTTCATGTGGTTCTCGTTTTCAGCAGTTCTCAGATTGTGTTCATGAAGTCTAAAGTAAATTCTGACTGAAGTATGATGTAATGATTAAGTGAAATGGTTAATCTCAGTGTTTGTCAGTATACTCACTGTACGACTTTCTGGTGTATTTAACCCTTTAGATATATGAGACAAAACCAGTCTGACGTGAGGATGATGAAAGTAAACTACTATTTTACAGCACCATATCAAGTGTTTTACGTCTTTAAAATGGCTTGTGAATGATATTAAATAATACTGTACAGATCCTGCTAAGTATAACCCTGAAAGTGGCTTTTGGGATCAATGTTGAACATTACCGACTAATGTTAGACTTTATTTGAAATGTCAATGAAAAATAAATAAATAAACAGAAATCTTACTCGGATCAAATGCGCACCTAACAATTAATCAATGGATTTGATTCAAGCCACACATATTAAACATCACTAAATCGGCCTTTACATTAGGTGACGATGATGAAATTAAATTGAAGAATCTGATAACATATACTCTCTAAGATAACAATTGAAGGTGTAAATGAAGCACAGCCAAACAATTCCCACTGACATGAATGGGAATGCCTGAAAGTTTGTATTTTGAAACATATCTCTGGAAGGGTTTGGGACTGTATATGTTCTTGTCATGCCATCAACCTGTCAGTATTGTAATGACATATTTTCCTGTAGATCCAGACTGACTATTCACATGACAATTATGCCTCAGGTTATTGACTGACAGATAATATAGGCCTCCGGCTGCCTGTTCTTCTTTATCTTGCGTTCAATTTTCTCCTTTGTCACTGTCTAGCTTTCAATGTATAATATTTGAAATCCTGAGGCACGTATGCTGGTTCGTCCAGATGAACCTGGATGTCCAAAAGAGGAATAGCAGAAATAAATGAAACCCGTTGCTTCCATAAAATATTGACCTATTTTCCGGTATATGGTGTTTGAGTGGCCAAGTTCGTCTGATTGGTTGAATGCATGAGAAAAACAATCAATAAGACCAGAGCCAAACTAAGTTTAGAATCAAAAACGGTCTTGAACTTCTCTGTCTGAAAACAGTTTTAGTTTTTTTCCAATTTCATTTCAGACCAATGCATTACGTTACAAATGCATGCATCAAATAATAGCACACACACACTGAAGGGTTTCAGCAATTTCTTTCATGCAATTAAGTTAACGAATGGAAGTTAATTGACCATCTGCTTGTTGTTTGACTAATCATCATGGGTTGTCCATTCCCAGCACAGATTCAGGAGAAATATTACCAGCATCACATCGAATGTACAGCACGTTTGATTAGATCTCTGAAGCCAGATGTTAAAAACACAAAGCCATAACTGTAGGCGACTATTTTTCTGAGGGATAATTATTTCCATTTTTCATCCTACTTTTTATTGTTTTTGTTTTCCCTTCGCATTACCTTGAACAGGCGGAGGTCATTAAACAAATTCCTCAGCCTGGCAACGGCAGCCCTCATTTCCTCAGATGAGAATTTGTCATTGGCCTCTGGCCCATGTTGTTTTCTCTCTTTCTCTAATAATTTATGCATGCAACTCAATTTAATCAAGATCATATTTCATACTTCGGCCATCTCTGCGAGCACAGCGCTGCCGGTGCACTTTAAAAAACTCGCAGCTATACGTACAAAAGCACTTTTTGAAATCCGCCACACCAACCATGTCATATTATTTTCTTCTGCGGTATTTCCTTTCGGGTTTAGTGTAATTGCCGGGTGTTCTCAGTCGGGCGCTGTAATCTCTCGGAGGAGAACCTGCTCGCACACTGATCTCCCCCATTACTCTTCATTAACAAGCTGCTCTCTCCACTGTCTCAAGCGCTGATTCAATTAAATGTGTATTCTGGGATTGGGGATTTGTGCACCCCTCTGCAGAAGGATTAGATCATAATCGTTCTTCCTCTTTTCCTTTAAACCCCAGACTCAAGCTGTCTGTCGCACCGCATGACGTGCTCCATTTAGTCATTTACTGCAGTGTGTGATCTATCTATCTATCTATCTATCTATCTATCTATCTATCTATCTATCTATCTATCTATCTATCTATCTATCTATCTATCTATCTATCTATCTATCTATCATTGTATATTATTCCCCCATCCATCCATCATGCTATATATTTCCATCCATCCATTGTTGTACATAATCCATCCATCCACTGTTTTATATCATTCCATCCATCCATTGTTGTACATAATCCATCCATCCACTGTTTTATATCATTCCATCCATCCATTGTTGTACATAATCCATCCATCCACTGTTTTATATCATTCCATTCATCCATTGTTGTACATAATCCATCCATCCACTGTTTTATATCATTCCATCCATCCATTGTTGTACATAATCCATCCATCCACTGTTTTATATCATTCCATCCATCCATTGTTGTACATAATCCATCCATCCACTGTTTTATATCATTCCATCCATCCATTGTTGTACATAATCCATCCATCCACTGTTTTATATCATTCCATTCATCCATCCATCCATCCATCCATCCACTGTTTTATATCATTCCATCCATTCATCCATCCATCCATCCATCCACTGTTTTATATCATTCCATCCATCCATCCATCCATCCATCCATCCATCCACTGTTTTATATCATTCCATCCATCCATCCATCCATCCATCCATCCACTGTTTTATATCATTCCATCCATCCATCCATCCATCCATCCATCCATCCACTGTTTTATATAATTCCATCCATCCATCCATCCATCCACTGTTTTATATCATCCCATCCATCCATCCATCCATCCATCCATCCACTGTTTTATATCATTCCATCCATCCATCCATCCATCCACTGTTTTATATCATTCCATCCATCCATCCATCCAGTTTTATATCATTCCATCCATCCATTGTTGTATATAATCCATCCATCCATCCATCCATCCATCCATCCATCCATCCATCCATCCACTGTTTTATATAATTTTATCCATTTTTGTTCTTTATCATTTTTGTGTTTGTTGTTTTTTGAGTATAATTTGTTTCATGTGGATTAAATGTATGTCGATGTTGATTGTTGTATATTGATTGTTGTAAACATGTATACTGTCTTGCAAGAAAAAAATCCAGACTTGTCTGATAATAAAGTATCATATCATATCATATCATATCATATCATATCATATCATCCATCCATTGTTGTACATCCATCCATCCATCCATTGTGATACTTGTCTGAACACAGTAATTGTTTTATGTTGCAAAATGGTTTATTGCTGCTTATGCATCAGGATATCAAGCCAGTGACTAAATGGTCAACTTCACACTGCGCCTCTGAGTAGTATTGAAATCATCAGTTTTTTTTTTAAGTTTTTTTTTTTTTTTATATATATTTCTTTAATCAGGGTTACATTTTAAAGAGAAAGCGATCAAAGAATGTTTGATATTTTACAATCACCTGATCTGTCAATCACTTAAGTCTATCAGTGATTTGAGTTCTGCACTTGAGTTTAATATGTAACACTTATTTTGCATGCAAATATGTTTTCTATCATACAGTAGCAGTGGGTGATTACATGATGACTTAAATGAGGTCCACCCATTTAAACCGAGGGTTCAAATCAGAGGGCTAAAATCATGGAAGATGATGACCATTTATTTCTGAATTATGACAATTTTGATGCAACTATCTTTATGACATTATAAGTGCACCTCAGAAAATACAATAAGAAATAAAAATGCAGTTCTTGACCCCTTTAAAAGTGTCTTGTTTACTAAGAAAACAGCACTGGTTGTGAGAGAGCAAACACTGGTCATACAGGTAAATATTAACTTAGTGTAATGGAATCTCCAACCTTTTCTTACACCTCATTCAATATGTATGATGTTATGAAGAACAGACCATCACTCTTTAACACATTCTCATTTAATTTCCTCACCATGCAAAGAACACACGATTCCTGTGTGTGACACTTTACATTTGGGACATTTCCTCATACCAGAGAAAAATCTATTGTTCATTCATAATTTATGAGTCAGTGGAAATGGAATTTGCAAACAAATATAACTATTTGAAGTAAAATTGTATCCTGTTTCTGCACCGCAGACATTCTAATGTCATTCATACAGCACAGGCCAAAAGTTTGGACACATTACTATTTTTAATGTTTTTGAAAGAAGTTCCCTTTCGTGGTCACTCCGAGTTACGTCGGATGACGACGATTGGGGTTTCGCTTAGAAGCCTATCACCTTCGAGTATATAAAACGAGCCAATGGCAATGAAATGCCATGGGTCTGCGGAATTTGCATAGCGTAACTCCGCCCGCCGCAGGGGGTATAAAAGGAAGTACGCTGGCACAATGCAGATATGTTTTCGCTTCGGAGCCAAGAGTTTTCTTCACTCCTACAAGCTATTCTGTATCATCTTCACTCTACGAGACGAGCGGCTCTTCAGTGTGTTGGTGTGACGGCGTGTTCCAGCGAGATCGCATTGCCTGCTGCTGATCTGTGCAGTGATCTGCCGACAGTGTGTGTGTTTCTCCCTGGGCGCTTCAGCACTCTGCTGAGCTTTTCCTCTCTCTAAAAGAGCTGCACACGGCACGTCTTTTTCAAGACGGCTCGCCCGTGTATTTACTGGATGTGGGCGCGTGATTCATCTGCCTAACGGTCACGAGCGCTGTTTCGCGTGTTGGGCTGATTCACGCTCGGCAGCGCTCGTGGGTGAGTCACGTTTTCTCTGCGGGAACGTGACCATCGCGATGTTTATAGATCGAGACTCAATGATCCCCGTGTGGGTAGAGTCCCCTCTGCCACACCCCAATCTATCTCTTCCTCGAGAGGGGATACTTTGGCTGGTGGCCAGGGTGATCTGAGGGTTACAGTGTGGCATAATACCGACGAGCATTCCTCGGGCCACGCCCCCCTCCACATCGCAAACCGTGGGGCTTCCGTGTGTACCTGGTTCTTCTTAGGGACCCAGTGTTTTCATTCGGGGCTCCAGCAGGTGGTGTCATGTCACTCACAGCATCACAAGGCGGGCTTGATTCCTCTGGAAATGAGGTTTCGACTGTGTTGCCTCCCTCTGGAGTGTCAGCGTTAGTCGAGTCAGATCCAGAGCTGATGGCCATGCTTTCCCGGGCAGCTGAAAGCATCGGCTGGAGTGGCGCCGCCCTCCCCCTGAGCGCTGTAGGCTTCCGGGATGTGCATCAGGACGCTTCCGGCCCGCGGGCGTCCTCCGCCTTCGCTGCACTCGATCGCGTGGCGATCATGGGCTGTATGTTCTCTGTCACTATCGTGGTTGAGGCATGCAGTGCTGTGTGTCGCCTTCGCCTTCGAGGCAGTGCTGACTCGGGAGTTCTGTCGGAACCGGCCGCAGTGGAACGCTAGTCCTTCCCTGGCCAACACTGACAGAACGCGGAAACTCGACCACGCCCCCTTGCTGGGACGCTATGCCTCCCATGCCCGGCTTGGTCGTTCCGCCGCGCACACTACTGACCTCGCTCTCGGGCGACATCGGTACCTGCGTGATCCTGGGTCAGGTGGTGTCCACTAGAGTGGTCCAGACATGGGCTCAGCCAGGTTGATGTGAGGGGGTCTGAGAATTCATTTTCTCAGCTCCCTCATGTCCCAGGCTGGGCTCCTCGGCGGTGTGGTTGAGGACTGTACCCTACAGTTTTTGACCCCCCCCCAGAAGCAGACTGAGGCCTTCTGCACCGACGGTCATCCGTCCGTGCGGTCTCCTTAGTCTGCTTCCCGCCGAGGCCACCTCCATGCGGCTCCTCCCCTCGGGCCTTCACTGGCCCTGAGCAGGAGGAGGTCGCAGGAGGGCGGCGCTGCCCGTCTCCGCCCCTTAGACTGCCACGCCAGCCTAAGCAGCACTCTTAAAAAGCCCCGCGGCCCGCTAAACGCCAGGCTAAGCGGCGCTCCTGAGACGGGCACCTCAGGATTGGCTTTCTTTTCTCTACAGGAGGTGGTAGCAGGGCCACTCCTTCCCCCGGTGGAGGGCCGGGGGAGAATCTTTTGTTCTCCACTCCCCGCTGCTCGTCCCACGACACGCAGCACCCTAATGTGGTTAAAGAGAATCGAAATTCCCAATCCTGAGCCTACAGAGTCAGTGGGCCGCAGTGCGCGCCACCCTCGGGTCCCGCCACTGCCGCCCTCCTCTGTCCCAGAGGTCTGGGATGACAGCACGCGCCGCCCACGGGCCACGCTCCTCTCATCCCCCTCTGTCGCCAGACCCCTGCCAGAGCACGCCCCCGTGGGACGCGCGCCCTCCACTGGCCTCCTCTGGCAGGACGCGGTTAATGACCGTGCCCCCGCACAGGGCCGCGATGCCACCCTCGCCGGTGCCGGTCATTCCGCCTCGCTGCCCCACCGACGGTACGTCTGTGGTTCGTATGACCCCGCTGGTGCACTTTCTGGAGGCCTGGCTAGAGCTTCCCAGACTGTCCCGCTGGGTCGCGAGAACCATCAGGCTCGGCTACGCGATTCAGTTCGCGCGATCTCCTCCCCACTTCAGCGGAGTCCGCTTCACTATGGTCGGTGGCAATGCCCCTGTCATGAGAGCGGAGGTCGTCACCCTGCTGGCGAAGGGTGCGATCGAGATTGTCCCTCCAGCCGAAATGAGGTCCGGCTTCTACAGCCCTTACTTCATTGTACCCAAGAAGTCCGGTGGGTTACGGCCAATCCTCGACCTGCGCGTCTTGAACCGCTCCCTTCACAGGCTGCCGTTCAAGATGCTAACGGCCAAACACATCCTCCAGTGTGTGCGGCCGCAGGATTGGTTTGCAGCGATCGACCTGAAGGACGCCTACTTCCATGTCTCCATTTTACCTCGACACAGACCGTTTCTACGGTTTCCTTTCGAGGGGCAGGCATACCAGTATGCGGTTCTCCCTTTCGGGCTAGCCCTGTCTCCTCGCGTCTTTACGAAGGTCGTCGAGGCAGCCCTTGTTCCCCTTCGGGAACACGGGGTTCGCATCCTGAACTATCTCGACGACTGGCTTATCCTAGCTCACTCTCGAGACCAGGTTTGCGAACACAGGGACCTAGTGCTCCGGCACCTAGTCCGTCTGGGCCTTCGGGTCAACTGGGAGAAGAGCAAACTCTGCCCCGTGCAGAGGATCTCTTTTCTCGGTATGGAGATCGACTCGGTCGCCATGTGCGCGCAGCTTACGAGCGAGCGCGCGCAGTCACTGCTGACTTGTCTTCGTCAGTTCGAGGACAAGAGTGCGGTTCCACTGAAACTTTTTCAGAGGCTCCTGGGGCATATGGCATCCGCAGCCGCAGTAACGCCGCTGGGATTGCTTCATATGAGACCGCTTCAGCTTTGGCTTCGCGATTGAGTCCCGAGGTGGGCATGGCAACACGGCACGCTCCGAGTCCCAGTGACTCCAGCCTGCCGTCAGACCTTCACCCCGTGGGCGAACCTCAATTTTCTACGGGTCGGAGTGCCCTTAGAACGAGTTTCCCGGCATGTCGTTGTGTCAACAGATGCCTCCAACACGGGCTGGGGCGCCATGTGCAATGGTCATGCTGCCGCAGGCTCCTGGACAGGACCCCAGCGCCTTTGGCATGTCAATTGCCTCGAGTTGCTGGCTGTACGTCTCGCCCTGCACCGCTTCCATGCGCTGCTCAGGGGCCAGCACGTACTAGTCCGATCAGACAATACCGCAACAGTAGCGTACATCAACCACCAGGGTGGTCTACGCTCCCGCCGTATGTCGCAACTCGCTCGCCACCTCCTCATATGGAGTCAGAAGCATCTGAGGTCGCTTCGAGACATTTATATCCCGGGACACCTGAACCAGGCGGCCGACGAGCTGTCTCGAGTTCGGCCTCTCGCTGGAGAATGGCGACTCCATCCCCAGACGGCCCAGCTGATTTGGGATCAGTTCGGCGACGCACAGGTAGACCTGTTTGCCTCCCACGACTCGTCCCATTGCGACCGGTTTTACTCCCTGACCGAGGGCACGCTCGGCACGGATGCACTGGCGCACAGCTGGCCGCGGGGCCTACGCAAGTATGCGTTTCCCCCAGTGAGCCTTCTTGCGCAGACCTTGCGCAAGATCAGGGAGGACGAGGAGCAGGTCATTTTGGTTGCACCGTATTGGCCCAACCGGACCTGGTTCTCCGAACTAGTACTCCTCGCGACAGCACCTCCCTGGCCAATTCCTCTGAGGAAGGACCTCCTTTCTCAGGGACGGGGCACCTTATGGCACCCTCGTCCCGATCTTTGGAACCTCCATGTGTGGCTCCTGGACGGGACGAGGCAGGTTTGAGTACCCTACCACCTGCGGTGGTGGCTACCATCACTTCCGCTAGAGCATCGTCCACGAGACATGCCTATGCGTTGAAGTGGAACCTCTTCGTCAGCTGGTGTTCTTCTAAACATCAAGAACCCACGAAATGCCCGATCAGTGTCGTGCTTTCCTTCCTGCAAGATGGGTTGGAGCGAAGGCTGTCTCCCTCCACCCTGAAAGTGTATGTTGCCGCCATTGCCACACATCACGAAGCAGTTGATGGTAAGTCTCTGGGAAGGCACGACCTGATCGTCAGGTTCCTGAGGGGAGCGAGGAGACTAAATCCTCCTCGTCCTCCCTTCGTACCCTCTTGGGACCTCTCAGTGGTTCTAACTGCCCTGCAGAGTGCTCCATTTGAGCCTTTACAGTCAGTGGAGCTTAAGTTCCTGTCAATGAAGACAGCGCTCCTGGTTGCATTGGCCTCCATCAAGAGGGTAGGGGACCTGCAGGCATTTTCGGTTGACGAAGCATGCCTGGAATTCGGGCCGGCTAACTCTCACGTGATCCTGAGACCCCGGCTTGGATACGTGCCCAAGGTTCCTACCACACCCTTTCGAGACCAGGTAGTGAACCTGCAAGCGCTGCCCTTGGAGGAGGCAGACCCAGCCTTGGCACTGCTCTGTCCAGTACGCGCCCTCCGTGCTTACGTAGACAGAACGCGGTGTTTCAGGACCTCAGACCAGCTCTTTGTCTGTCATGGTGGGAAGCTGAAGGGAAAGGCTCTCTCAAAGCAAAGGTTATCCCACTGGATAGTGGATACCATTGCTTTGGCATACCAGCAGCAAGGTCGTCCGTGCCCCCTTGGTGTGAAAGCCCACTCCACACGTAGTGTGGCTTCCTCTTGGGCTCTAGCGCATGGCGCCTCGCTAACAGACATTTGTAGAGCTGCAGGCTGGGCGACACCCAACACATTCGCGAGATTCTATAATCTCCGAGTAGAGCCAGTTTCTTCTCATGTACTCGCTTCAACCAGCCGGTGCTAGATTCTGCTCAGGTGTCTTCGCTTGCTCGCCATTCCTCTCCACGGACGGGATACGTGCGATATTTCTCTCAGGTGAGTCTTAGTTTCCTCCAGCACTGGTTACGTCAACGCCTGAGTTATGCCAATCTGCCATAACGCAGCTTTTGCGCTTGACTAGGTGCCTCCATGTGCATGGTTCCCCTCTGAGGCGACCCCCACATGTGTATTCCACTGTAAGTCTCCTTGTGAGCGTGTGTCTTTCCCTTGGCAAGCCACCTTGCCACCCCTGGGGTTTAAAATTCCACCTGCGGCTGGACACCCCAGTGATTTTCCATATGCAGCCCTCTGGGTCATATGTGTATTCTAAGTCCCCCCCATCAATGGCTGGGCATAATTGCATATTTCTCTCTGGAGATATGCTTCCCAGTGTACCTTGGTATCCCTGTGTTAAGTAGGACTCCTTCGTTCGTGCTAGTCTCACAACAGGGAGCTCAGACTTACGCAGGGCACTGGAAGACAGCCGAGGTGGCGTGATTAGACTGGAACCCCAATCGTCGTCATCCGACGTAACTCGGAGTGACCACGAAAGGGAACGTCTCGGTTACGGATGTAACCCTCGTTCCCTGAGTGGGAACGGAGACGTTACGTCTTCCTGCCACTTCCGCTGTACCGCTGAAAAACGCCTGGGGCTAGTCTCGGCTCCTCAGCGAAGACATATCTGCATTGTGCCAGCGTACTTCCTTTTATACCCCCTGCGGCGGGCGGAGTTACGCTATGCAAATTCCGCAGACCCATGGCATTTCATTGCCATTGGCTCGTTTTATATACTCGAAGGTGATAGGCTTCTAAGCGAAACCCCAATCGTCGTCATCCGATGTAACGTCTCCGTTCCCACTCAGGGAACGAGGGTTACATCCGTAACCGAGACGTTTCTTCTGCTCATCAAGCCTGCATTTATTTGATCAAAAATACAGAAAGAAAAAAAATGTAATATTGTGAAATATTATTACAACTTAAAATAATATTTTTCTATTTGAATATACTTTAAAAATATATATATATTCCTGTGATGCAAAGCTGCATTTTCAGGATCATTACTCCAGTCTTCAGTGTCACATGTGACATCCAGTCTATCACATGATCCTTTAGAAATCATTCTAATATTCTGATTTATTATGAGTGTTGGAAACAGTTCTGCTGCCTAATATATTTGACGAATAAAAGGTTAAAAAGAACTGCATTTATTCAAAATAAAAATAAAAATATTTTCTAATAATATAAATCTTCTTTACTATCACTTTTGATCAATTTAACACATCCTTGCAGAATAAAAGTATTGATTTATAAAAAAATAAAATAAAAAAAAAGACTGCCCCAAATTACTGACCAGTAGTGTATATATTGCTGTTACATAAGATTTCTATTTTTAAACATATGTATCTATTTTTTTGCATTTTGACCTGTTCCTGCACCGCAGTTCCTCAGCAGAAAACCAGTCAGTGTTATTTTAATGTCATTGATATACTATTATATTTTTTGTTAATATTTTGAATTGAAAGATAATATTTTATATGTATACACACACTTTATATACATATAAAATATGATCTTTTGAATTGACCGTTCGCTAAGCCCCGCCCTCCTTAGTTACTGTTGCTACGCCTGACAAGCTTTCGCGCCTGGCACGTCTATTACAGTGTGTATGATGTCAGACATTCCCAAGGAGATAATTAGTCATTTTTGGCGAACAGGTGAAATATCTGAGAGAGCAAGACAAAAGGGACTGAAGTATGCATCCGAGAGATACAGTATATCCACGACATAACATGCAACCGATTAGAGAATAATTTCATCAAAATCGAAGCTAAAGCCTATAGGTCCCAGCGCAAGCAAGCGCCTCATACGCTGACCATTCAAATGGGAAACACACAAACTGAGGAACATGTTCGTGCACAGCAGGGTGAGTGAAATATGAAAATAATCTAATAATTATAAATCAAACGGCTCATCCATAAATCTTGTGGAATAGACACAAGACATTAGCCTGACCACTTTGCAATGATAACATTCTCCCGCTTATATTTTTAGCGCGCCAGGCTCCCGCTCACACGTCGTGGAGCAAACGTGGGTGTTTTTGTTAATCCTGTCGACATGTAGTTGTGAATGGGGCCTCCCACACTGCTTGATTCCTCCCCCCACGTCCAAACTTTCATCAGGTATCAGATTTGCACAATCCATACGCACAACACTTCGGCATGTTTCCCTCGCTCGAAAGCTTGCCAGATCTCCCACGCCTAGTTACGGTTGCTAAGCCACGATTGGCCTGTGGCGGTTTTCGGGCGTGGCTTAGCGAAGTGTCAATTGTTGGGAACTGTGTTGATTACAGTCCAAAACATGGCTCTGGCTGTCACTCAATGCAAGTTTGAGAGCCCATTCAAAGGATGCACTCCTACAGTTTCTGGCTGATGCTTTTTATTATTTTTTTTTTTTTATATATATATATATTTGAATGCATTTTATTGCAGGATGACTTTTATAATAACATTTTGTTGCAGTTCATGCATTAATCAATAAGTCATTCTAAAGTGTGTGTCTTTGGGCAACCCTCTAAAGTCAATAGTTTCTTCGTGTGCACTGGTCAATGCAATCTAGAATATACTTGGACTACTAGAATACAGCCAAACTATTTTATATTTGCAGGTTTATTTACTTTCTCCTCGAGCACTGGCCATCTTCAGTAAAGCATGGCAGAGTAGACTGTATGTTTCTGAGATTATTGACTGCATGGGCCGCTTGGTGATTCCAGTCCTTTCCTCTTTCACTGAGTCCCTGTTATCAGAGCTTTGGGAGTCTCTTGGCATTGCTGCTGATGCACAAACCGACAGCTCTGCACAGAGATCCTCTTCAGTCCGCTGCTCGCTTTATCACAGGCTGTATTGGCTGCTGCTCGTGTTTGGATGATAATGCTTTGATAGGACAGAGAAGCTCAACACCGGAGCATCCTGCTGGAAAGGACACAGTCCTCTGCGACACAACTCCCAGAAGGCTTTGAGAGAAAAACTGTGTCGTACGTCTACTCAGAATGCTTCTTTATTGCTAGTTCAATAGTAATGCATTGAACAGACATGCATAAAATCCTCTCTGATGACTTTCTGAAGGCACTGCCAATATAGCGACGTCCAAATTCGAAAAAAAAATTCTAAATCTTTTTGAGTCTGTTTTTTTTTTTTTTTTATGCTGCACAAAAACAATTTTTCGGTGACGTCACATGCATCAGATAGGACCAATTGAATGGTCTCTCTGTGCTAGTTGATGAAATGAGCAGATGGATATGCCACTGTAAGGCTGCTTTGATTTTCTGATAAGACTGAACAGATTTATTTGTTTATTAAAAAAAAATAATTAAAAAAAATAATCACCCTGCAATAAATTAATAAACTACTAATCTGAAGAGCTGATTCTCTTCTCAAAATCATCATACAAGAATGAAACTAATTCATTAATTTGTTGCCAGCAGGAAAGAGATTACTGATATATATTCCTCTTGCTCTCCTCCACAAATAAACAGATAACGTCCCAGTCGGGTCCGTCACTTATTGGGGTCCTCTGGAAACATTTCCATTGTGTGATTTGCAGCATGTTTCTGTGTTTGGTTGTGTTGTGAGTATTTGGAGCACACATGTGTTGTAAAACTGATGAAGATGTTTTCTTAATTTGCGGGTGATTTTCTATTTGCATGTGTTTTCTTCAGTTGCAGCGTGTTGAGCTCTCTCAGCCACCGTACTAGACAGATATCTAAAGTTATAAACTCATGACTTTGAGTAACAAAGTAAATATTCTACCTAGTAACAGAAGGGTTTGCTGATTTATACATATAAAGAACCAATCATATTATAGAATAAAAATTATGTAATGTATCATGTCACCTTTGCCATGCTCCTAATTCTATAAAAAAAAATTGTGTGCATGTTTTGTTGCACATGAAGTTTCTGTTTTTAAAAGGTGCTATGTACATAACACTTTACTTACTTACTACATGCAAATATGCCACATGATATCCTCCTGAGACCCAGAATTTTTTTGGGGGGGGAATTTAGTTTTTTTTTCATGTCATCACATTGTTTAGAGCATAAGAAACAAATGGTTAAAAAACATTTTTGAATTATAATATTTCATTCATACGTTATGCTATGTCCTCTGTAGTGGACGCCAGGACTGAGTTGACATAAAATGACATGAAATTATATGTATAGGCAAAAACAATGGGATTTTTTTTTCAATCACCAATACACTTTGGGGTTTCATGATTTTTTTTAAAACAAAATTTGTATAAAGATAATTCTCAACTATGTTATGAAAGATATAACGGAATGAATTGATACACCATTTTACTTTATGCAATATGTGGGTAAAATGGCCGTAAATGAATATTCCCATTCAATGCAATGTATCTCTACACTGTATCTAATGTGCACATTAATGTGTTCTTGGAGCAACATTTAATGAAAAAAGAAGTGTAATAATTGGAGTAATAATTAGCAACATTTTAATAATAATATCTAATATTTCATAGGAATATTGATGCATAATTTATTTCCATATTCACTTGTTGTGTCTCACAACATGCCTGATAAACATGATGTAAGTCCTGATGTCTCTACAGTGGACATGTATGAAATCAACGCCCTGTTCTGGAACAGAAAGTCATTTTTTGATTTGAAACCCCATAACGTTTTGGTTTATGAAACACAATTTGAAAAGTAGTCCAATTTAAATTATAATTACAATATATTATCATATTTCCATACATGTGCTACATTTGATCACTAAATTAATGTCAGACATTTTTAAAGACCAAGGAGAAGTTGTTTTCATGGTGAAACCTCCAAACATTTGGTATCTCTGGAAAGTCCTGAATGTGCTCTTTACAGGACACCCAGGATGTGACATGTGACATGTATGATGTCAGAGAAATTCACTAAAATATAATGTCCACTACAGTAGACAAAAGTCTATTCCTGGGTCCCAGGAGGATATCAAAGAACACAAACTGATGCATAACACGAAGACCCCCAAAAACGGTGACATGGATTCATGAACCAGTTCACTGCATTAAACCGGGTCAGACTTCAACACTAAATACCAATATAAACCTTTAAAATTGGTACTTTTTTTAAACATAAAAATCTGAAGACATTCTACAATGCAATTGTACAGAAAGCAAATGCATTCACACCAGTTTTAAAGTCTTTTTCTAAGGGGAAGTTATTTAGGATGAGGACAGAATGAAGATTGAAAAGAATAAAGTAAAGAAAGATGTAACAATGTAAATTATTTCGACCAAACAGAAGATGTTAACACTGGTATTTTTCTTACAAGGGAAACGCAGTAATTGGTTGTCAAGGGTTGTCAAGCTCCAGGAAAGACAAACTGCAGAAGATTATGATAGAATAACACCTTAAATAGACTTTTAAATATGTTCCCACAAAGCAATGGCAAGGCTTCGGGAGGCTTGATGACAGCTGTGTGAGGAAGAACATGGACTTCTGTTTGTTTTGGAGTTTTGGAGGTTTTCTGAAAGTCATGAGGGTTTAAAACGACGTGAGGGAGAGTAAGAAACTGGGAAGATGCTCTCTATACAGTGTCGTTTGTTTAAATGAAAAAAAAAGGCAATTTAAAATCTTGCTTTGTATTTTGATGTGGACGCTGAGGTGAGTTTCTACCAGAGAGGAAAGTGACTGATTGAGTTGTAATGAAAGACTTCAATGCAATTATTCCACGCGGCTCTGAAAGTTCTTGTAAGTGATGGTTGTGTATCCGTTTCAGTGCATGTGGGAGGAGTTATGTGTAATTAATTGCTAAATGGAGGCGTGTGTTTAATCTGTATTGATTTCCCCTGTGCTGGGTTTTGTGTTTTTCCTTTTGAAGGGATCAGAAGAGAAGTGCAGGATCAATTAGGATGCGCACTTTGAAGTGAAAACATTGTCTAAAGTTACTTCCTTCTGAGAGGAAAACACTTGTTCTGTGAAGTGAGAAATGAGCTGGAGGTTTGATTTACACTATTTCTGACTCGTATTCACTACTCAGCGACAACGATGACACTTTTCAAAACACACATCTTGCAACATTTTTAAATGTGGATTTTAGTATCTGTTTCAGGTCTCAATTTTGAATATAAAAAAAAAAAAATTATGTTTATTTTTTTATTTTTTTTATGGTTTTGAAGGAGGTGTCATAAGAAATATTCACTATAGTCAATGTTGAAAACAGTTGCTGTTTTGGTATTTTTGTAAAACTGCGATGCTCGACCATTCCATATTTTGGGGTAACTAAAATTTACAAAAGAAATTGTTACTTTTCAGAAAGGACACATTAAATTGATCAAATGTGACAATATACAACATATTTCTATTTCAAATAAATGCGGCTCTTTTGAACATTCTATTCATCAAAGAATCCTGACAAATACAATGTATCGCAGTTTGAAGCAGCACAACTGTTTTCAACACTGATAATAATCATAAATGTTTCTTGAGCATCAAATCATCATATTAGAATGATTTGTGAAGGATCATGTGACACTGAAGACTGGAGTAATGATGCTGAAAATTCAGCTTTGATCACAGGAATAAATTACATTTTACAATATATTAACAGCTTTAAATTGTGATAATAGTTCACTGTATGTGGAATCAAGCTAAAGCAGCTTTAGTGAGCAGAAGAGACTTCTTTCAAAAGCATTAGCCATTGCAAACGTTTGACCGGTATGCATCAGAAAGAGACGTTTGTAATGAACCGCTAATGCAGAATAACAGATGGCATGTTTGAAATAACGAGAGATCCCGCACAGGTTCCTCTGCGCCTCCAGTTTACGCTGACGCACCCTTCAGGGTTTTACAAAACACATCAGCTTGTTCTGAATCCATGTAGTTTCATTCTGAGTTGTTCTGCTGAAAAGTTGGTGTTTTGGAGATGCAAGCGTTTCTCCAGGCGGTGATTATATATAGAGCTCGCAGTGGCCTTGTACAGCACAGATCCCGTCTCATCTTCACACAACATGCCCGGGCGACGACAATGGCAAGAACCACAAAATGCAGAGACATCAGAATGCGCCGGGTGCCGTTTCGTTCCCCTTGTTTGTGCTCGAGATTGTTTGGAGAGCTGTCTGAGGAATTCAGCAATTTATTTCACAGCTCACCCCCGAACGACCACATGCACACACTGTGCAAGTAATCAGTTGCCATGGAGACAGTGTATGACAGCACACGGTCCGCTAAGAATGACAATTGGCTGGCATCTCGCAATCTGTTTGTGCAATGAAAGATATGGCATAATGGTGTGGACATGTACTTTAACCTTACAACCCACATCCAAACCCTCACGTTGAGAGAACGAAGCATTGTGAGAAAGCATGATTATATATGATTAATTTATCACCACTGAAATCAATAAGCCAGATCCTCTCTGCCTACCAGCCATTGCAATTTTCCAACCTGGGCTTATTTTTATTTATTTTTCCAAAAATGTTTCCATCTGAAATGAACAGTAATGGCAGTAAAACACCGAAAACGTTGATTTAATTTCACACTAATTATACCTATAGGATCAGATTATTGAATAATCAAGGCTTAAATTCATGCACAATATAACACTTTTACTGTAGTGCATGATTTGAAAAACGAATACATTTTGAGGTTTGCATAACACAACCAGCATCATATGTTTGGCTTCTCTGACAGAGTAAACTTGCTCGGAAACTCGTCTGGTGCAAAAGTCATGATAAACGAGATCAGTAGAAGCAAGATGTAATAATAATAATAATAATAAGTTTAATTTATATAGCGCCTTTCCCAAGCTCAAGGACGCTTCACAATGACAGTAAATAACAAGCAATTTACAAATAAACGGACAATGGACATTTGCCCAGTCCAAGTAATGGGCGATTGCAGTTGCAAATCGCATTACATTTGCAATACAAACATAAAACAGAGACAGCATGGTGGGCAGTTGGAGTAAAGATGCAATAGATTATTGGTACCTAGGTTAACATTGTGACTGTGTTATGTCAAATTAACATTTTCATGACTGATAATACTGATTAAACAAATGGGTTTTGAGTTTATGCTTAAATTCATGCAACGTGGTTGTTGTCCTGAGAGCCAACGGAAGAGAGTTCCATAGCTTAGGGGCTATAACAGAGAAAGACCTGCCACCCATAGACGACAGACGAAATCTCCGCTCACAGAGGAGTTCACAGCCAGAAGATCGGAGAGTTCGAGGGGGAATATAAGGAGAAAGTAAGTCAGAGAGATAGGCTGGAGCAAGACCATTGAGTGACTTAAAGGTAAGCAGAAGAATTTTATAAGTGATCCGGGATGACACGGGTAGCCAGTGCAGTTTAAACAGAATAATGCCATGGTTGCTTCAGCAAATGTATTTTACCTCACGTTTGCTTGTGTTAACATTGTCTAGCGTAGGTGACAGCTTTCCTGTAGCTCAGTGGTAAGAGCATTGCATTAACAACGCAAGGTTGTGGGTTCGATCCCAGGGGATTGCACATACCCATGTATAAATGTATAGGATAACGCAATGTAAGTCGCTTTGGATAAAAGCGTCTGCCAAATGCATAAATGTAAATGTAAATGTAAAGGTGATACATTATTTTCAAATATAGCGCATTAAACTTTTAGCTCCACTCACCAGGCATTTATATTCTGAACAGCTGCGATACGGACAACAACCAACGGAATATTTTTTCACCATTTTTGAGTAGAAGGAAAAACATGCTGTTTTCGTGCATATATCTTTAAATGCAAATGAGTGAGATGATACCCCGCCCCCTTTCCAGAAGAGGGCAGAGCCTGTGCAGCTTCCTCAGATACTCTGCCAAAAACTAAAACATTGGTTTGGATTTGATTAGCATCTCTATCACGTTACATTGCAGTTCTTCATCATCATGAAAGTTTATTATCTGCATGTGTTTTAAAGCCATATCAGTCTAAACTTCTGATATATGGTTTTCTGAGCGCACACACCAGAATCACACACACAGAAAGCTGGACATCAGACGGAGTTCTCTTTCACTCTTATTGCACTCAAATACACATACGTTTATAAAAAAAAAAAAAAAAAAAACACAAAGTTCACATAAACACAGTCAGTTATGTCTGTGAACGTAAACAGCAGGGACAGAAATCACATGTGTATATTAGATCTGTGTATTAAACGTACAGTATGGAATTTTTCGCCACTAGGGGTCGCTAACCTATTTACAATAACAAAGGCGTAGTTTGATGACGCAACATTTGCTAAGAATTATGGATCTTGTCGTCAACGTCAAGCCGACCGATCTAATCTATGGATCTAATAATGTTTATGGATGACTGAATACATCGATGCTTTTATCATGACTGTGATATGAAGCAGTTCGGGATTGCTAAGAGACAGCTATCAGCTCCACACGAGTCCCGCATAAGGAATATGGACATTTCATTCTACCGAACTAACGTTACACGCGAGTGCAGAATTACTACTCACAGTCACAGGTCAGTTTATTAGACAAATTAAACTTGTGAGGTAACGCAGCGCTGTTTCACTTGGTCTAACATTACACTATCACACTAAACTGCATTTGAATGTGTTGAAATGTATGTGTTAGTTTGTCTGTATGAGACTAGCAGTAAGCTAGATCAACATTAGAATAACATACAGATCATATTCTAACATTTCATCATGTTGAGCTATATAACATTGATAAGTTTTATGTAAATGTGCTCACCTGTTTAATAAAGTACATGTAGAAGCGGTCGAAGTCTCGGACGTGGAGCTCTCGTTTATATACTGTCTATGGGAGCTCTAGGCATCTCGAAAACACCGCGCTGATATTGATTCTCGTTTTAGTTCTCATTTTTGTATCCAAAGTCTGCTTGCCATGGTCCATAATGTTTGAACGAAACAACAACAGCGTGCAAATAGACATTGCGAACTACCGTCAGTCGCTTTGGTTACTATCCGAGGGCTCTGGTTCATAGCTCTGGTTGCCATGGCAGTACGAGCGGAAACCAGGGACAACGCGGATATGACGCCATTGACGGCGACAAAACGGAAATAAAGAAACGGGACGTTTCTCGAATTAAATTACAAATTTCTCTTGGTTTGAAAGTTGTTGGAAACAGTCGGGATAATGTAAGTACACAACTAAAAAAAATATATAACATAGATATAGTGATTTTTGCTATTTTTAAAGCAAAAAAGTTACATATTGTGGCTTTAAAGTGAAAGCAGTGTAATATACAGTACCTGCTGCTTTATATGCTGTTAATATGAATCAAACAACAAAAGAAAAACAGAAAATCACTCACTGCTTTTAGTAGCTTTAATAAGAATACATTTATTGAATGTTGCTAATAAATGCTCTGTCAAGGAGATGTACAGCTCACTGAGGGGCGGAGCCTATGCTAATAGGGCGGAGCAGTTGTGGGCGGGGCCTAATCATCTGTGACTTCACAAAAGCTAGAATCTGCAAACGGCTTGTTCTGAGACACTGCTTATGATTTATGGGGATTTAAAAAAAAAAAGAGGAGTGGGTGGATTTGATCATTATAGAGTGGTTGTGCATACACACTACCGACACACATTTATGTTCAAACACCATGTAAAAGTGACATTTGCATAATAGGTCCACTTTAAGCGCCACTCACTGGACATTTCACTTTGAAAGTGTTGCAAAACATGCAAGAAGCAAAAGTTTTTCCCTCAATCAATCAGCCTGGGATGAAATTTTCATAAAGTTTATTACAATATCTCTCTATGTTGAATATAGACCGTCTTCGTGGGCAAAGCAGAAAGGTAAATCAGAGACACTGTTGAAGAGGCATTTGAATTTAAAGTAGGTCCCTGTCAAAGGTAAACCTCGGTGTGTGTGTTGCTGTCTTCCAAGCAGAATAAGGATTTCTACGGGATGAGCACACGAGCATGCAACCACATCTTCCCTGAGCAGAAACACTTACAGAATCATGTATTGATGATATTTAAGCTGTAATTATGTGAATGTTGACGTTTGAAATTCACAGTATGGGTTTATGAAGTGACAAAAAGCAAATTGTGACTTAATTTTAAATCACTTCAGGTTTTCTGTGTTGATATTGTTTTTATTTTGCTGTGTGACACTCTCTCTTTGCATGCAGAGATCGTCAATAATAAGGCAGATGAGTGTGATATGGAGTTTGTTTGTTCTCCATAACCTCCCAGTTGGCCTCATAATCTTAATTAAATCTCCTGCAGGCCCAACTGG
>NC_138729.1:2165920-2270920 GCF_965113295.1 Leuciscus leuciscus | reverse complement strand
TGTGTGTGTAGATTTCAGCATGTTTAACACCAGAGCTTCGTCTGGCTGCAACTACTTTGATTAAGGATTTCACATGTTTGGTCTTAAGATATTGATTGATTTGTCTGGAGTCCTCCGGTCCTCGAGCAGAAAGTGCTGTTAGAGGTTCTTGGAACAATATTGTAAAAGATTGCGAGAGTTACTTAATTAGACAGACCTCGGTATTTCATCAAAAGCCTTTAATCACTGAACCAGTATTTTATATCGGGTTTTCTTTCCCCAGAGTTATTGGTAATGGTATAAGCCTTTGTTGAAATATTAATATTTGTAGCACAAATGTTGCAGGTTTGATCTCGGAGAAGAGCTCGACCCTGAGACACATCAACATTAAGCCCTGGAGCATTTACTGTAACTCAGGGGCTTCTGTTTATTGCAGGCGCTTTGCTACAGACTCATGTTCATTTAAAGGAGAAACACGAGTGCTGTTCTGGGCTGCGTTTCCCAAAACCTTCTTAAAGGGATACTCCACTTTTTTTGGAAATAGGCTCATTTTACAGCTCCCCCAGAGTTAAACATTTAGCATAATTAGCATAGCTTAGCATAGATCATTGAATCGGACAGGACCATTAGCATCTCTCTCAAAAAAATGACCAAAGAGTTTCGATATTTTTCCTATTTAAAACTTGATTATTCTGTAGTTACATCGTGTACTAAGACCGACGGAAAATGAAAAGTTGTGATTTTCTAGGCTGATATGGTTAGGAACTATACTCTCATATATATATATATATATAACTATACTCTCAATAATCAAGAAACTTTGCTGCCGTACCATGAGTCCAGCAGGCGTAATGATATGACGCAGCGCCTGAAAATAGTCCCCAGCTCGGTAACTTCCAACATGACCGGGACTAAGTTTGTCTAAACTATTAGACCTATTTTCAGGCACTGAGTCATATCATTACGCCTGCTGGACTCATGGTACGGCAGCAAAGTTTCTTGATTATTACGCAGGAATGAGAGTATAGTTCCTAGCCATATCAGCCTAGAAAATCGCGACTTTACATTTTCCGTCGGTCTTAGTACCCGATGTAACTACAGAAGAGTCAAGTTTTAAATGGGAAAAATATCTAAACTCTTTGGTCATTTTTTTGAGAGAGATGCTAATGGTCCCGTCCGATTCAATGATCTATGCTAAGCTATGCTAAAAGTGGTACCGCCAGACCCGGAGTTCGGCTGAATGGATTCGAAGACGGTAAAACTCGACTGTTTAACTCTGGGGGAGTTGTAAAATGAGCCTATTTCCAAAAAAAGTGGAGTATCCCTTTAACACTTCGTGGTTCTTAAGTTACACCTTAAGCTGTACCTTATCGATAATACGTGTTTCCCGAAACGTTCTTAGTTAAGTATATCTTCTGTAAGTCATACGTTCAGAAGGTTGGTCTGGACCACTCTTAGCTTCACCTTATCACTGTTGCAGGTCTATATCAATATAATTCAGAAGTTTTAATACACCCAGAATGTGTCCAATTAGGCTAATTCAAGTGTTTCCATGCAAAGAATAAAATTGTCATTACACTGATTGTTGTTAGAATTTTAATTATATTATTAATTTAATAAAAGAGCGCTTTTAAAGGCCAGTGAAAGCATAGGCTACTGTCAGTTAAGTCCTATTCGGATGCTAATTGTTTCATGGGCTCATACGGTATTTTAAACATTTAAAGGGTTAAGTCTGTGATTTTAGTGCCGTCCGAATCCATAATATCAGTGTTTTTTTCTCACCCAACCCGCGTAAAAACCCCTGGCCAAATTAATACCTACTGTTTTTTGACAAACAGGTCGTGTGGGAATATAATTGCCGTCTGAATCCACATCTCTGAGTTTACAAGAAGAGATTCAAAATCCACAGTTTAAATCCTTTTTGATCACTGCCAAGCACCGTACGTCAGATGTACACTTTTATTACTGAAATGCTGGAAAGTATTTACAAGAACAATATTTCATCGCAGCTCCACCTCAGCGAACAACAATGGGAAAGAGAAGAAAGCATGTAAACATTTTAAATGGTTATTAGGGCAGCAATATATGATGCAATTGTAAAATATGTAGGCTATGCTATTATAGGCTATTATAGTTTGGATTATTTTATTTTTTTATAATATCTCATGAGTCCTAATGAATGCAATTTCAACTATTTCTGAAGTGCTTCTTTTATAAAGAACACCGCGTTCTCACATAATGCAGTGAAACAGTATATATATAAAGTATAATAATTGATTCTCGAGCCATCGATATCAGCAGATTCAGCACCGGGTAAACACGTTCGGCGAACACGCCTATCAATGGTATACCTTTAGTTAAGTTATACCTTACGAGTCTTCGTAGCGCACTAAGAGACAACGTTATCGGGAAACCCAGCCCTGTTAGAGAGGAAAAGTGATTCAGTAACACAGTTAAACTGCTTCTCTATACTGTGGTAAACAGCTTACACTAGTTTCCACATGTTAATGACACAGCTAGTACTGTACTTCCAATCTTAAAATAAGTATATTTAAAACTAACTGTACATGTAGATTATAAAACATTAAATATAAAAGGCAGGTTAAAGACAGCACACTTTCATTACTGTTTCTTTAAGTGCACTTTGATGTCACATTCAAAGTTTTACTTTTAAATCATTATGTTTTAATAATATTTCGTCATGCTTTAAAACACTTAGTTTGACGTGATGACTAACATATTATCAGATGTATAACTCCTACTCATGTTTTTTTTTTGATGCTGCTACCACTATTCTTTTAATTTGTTTCTTTTATGTAATCAGTTATTTATTGACCTCTCGTGCACCTTAAGAATCTAAATAGATTGCCTCAATTTGACATGTCTTGATTATATTCTATTTTAATATATAAAAATATATATATATATACATCACTGTTTTTTTATATGTTGCAAACTGGATAAAATGACAATAAAGAAGTCTAAGTTAACGCACATGTAAAGTAGTTGACTATAGTGTGTTATTCAATATTGCATTTAATATATATTTAAATGTACACAATTGCAACTTCATTACAAATGTGTTCATTATGACGAATATATTTAAATACATGACATACAAAGTTTAGATAGAAATGTCATTAAAGTATATTTAAGTTTACCATAAATGCTTGTCAGTACATTCAACCATATTTCAAAGACAATATCATTAATTAAATATGTATTTAAGTCCTACATTAGTGGGTCAAAATAATCACTCTAAATATCATCTTATTGCTTTTAATATAAATGTAAACTATAATCCATTATCATTTAATTGCAACTAACCAAAAGCAAGTGTCCAAAATAACTTGGGTTAGTTCACCCAAAAATGATTATTTTATTTATTTATTTATACTTATTTTATACAGTATATGTATATGTAAGGGATAACACAGCTAGCCATGCATTAAAGGATTTTAATGCACGACGTAGAGGCGAAGAACCGCCCGACGCGAAGCGGAGTTGCCTCTACGAAGTGCATTAAAATTCTTTAATGCATGGCTAGCTGTGGATTATCCCGCTTATACCTTGGTTATTTGCCAAGTTAAAAACAAGTTAAAGCTGTATCTGATGTTCACAGTGTAATTTTTTAACAGACGTGTAAAAATGACGGTTATTTTCTTAAGTTACGGCTCGTTAGTTCTAGCACTCCGTCCACTTTAAATAAAGTAGAGCCATCGGATTGCTTTTATTTGAATGAATCATCACATTTATTTAAATTCATTATTAAAAGAGAGAGACAGAGAACTGAAAGAGAAGGAACAGAGAGAGAGAGAGAGAGAGATGCGTGCGCGAGTTAACGTTACCTGTGTGCGTCTCTTTAAAGTCTAGCAGCTACAGTCCCCTCGTTGCTTAAGCATATAGCTAACTTAATGATTCTTTAATGGATTTATTAAAATTATTTATGAATGACAGGCAACACTGACAGTGACAAGGCAATCTTTATTTGAACTAATCATGTCATTTATTTATTGTTAATTCTTTGTGCCGCTTTTTGTCATTCAACAAGTCTTCTTTTTCGTCTTGTGCCTCGGCCCATTTCTCAAAATTGCCATATTCACCATACAAATTAAACGATATGCAAAAATCATCCATTTAGCCTACCTAAATAAACGTTTTCATATGAGTCTCTCACTCTGCTTGCAAGTGTAACTGTGTTACTATGGTTACCAATGTTTATAGTAGCGGATTCATTTCGAACTGTAACTGTAATCAAACTGACTGGAACTACCTGTGCATTAAAGGGTTTTACTGCACACCTTCCAGCCAATCAGAATCGAGTATTTAAACAGCCCATGGTATAAGTATATATATACTCACCCTCATGTCTTTCCAAACCCCAAAGACCTTCAATATCTTCTCTTCCACGTTATTCTCTTCCACGTTATTCTCTTCCACTGTTGACGTAGTGTAACATCGCAGTGCTTCTGGGTTGTACGTCAGAACGGAGGCTCACTATTGGCCAGCATTATACAAATCATCACACATGACCAGCGTCGGCCAATAGTGAGCCGGCCTTCTGATGTAGAACCCAGAAGCGCTGCACTACATCAACAGCGTAGGAGAATAACGTGGAAGAGAAGAGATTGTTCGATAAATCATATTTTAACAATGTCTTTACTACCTTTCTGGGCCTTGAAAGTGGCAATGATGTTGCTGTCAATGGAGGGACATAAAGCTCTCAGATTTCATCAAAAATATCTTCATTTGTGTTCCGAAGATGAACGAAGATCTTACGGGTTTGGAACGACAAGAGGGAGAGTTATTAATGATAGAATTTACATTTGTGGGTGAAATAACCCTTTAAGTATATTATATACAGTAAGTGTACTTCTTTTTCAGAAGAGTAGTCCTTGATTAACTAAAGGTTTGCATGTTTAAAAACAAGTGCAAACTTGAGAGAGAGAGAGAGAGAGAGAGAGAGAGAGAGAGAGAGAGAGAGAGAGAGAGAGAGAGAACTGAGTACACATTCTGTATTGTCTAGTTTTTTTTTTTTTTTTTCATACACAAAAGTTATTTACCAAGCTTGAAAGTCATTTCAGAAATAATAATTGCAAGAGCAAATTAACATGATTGAAAGGCATGTATTCATTTGATTTGCTGTCATCGTGTCAATTGTACAGAAATGCTGACTGGTTTCATGTGATATCAATTAAGTTCCTCTGAACAACTTGTATTGTTTATGTAACACAATTAGATTTAGAGCACAAAATCATATCTGAAGGTAATATTTTTGCACGTTGAAACTAAATCCATAAACTGATCCCATGATGGAACCCATAAAGGTTCAATATGTGACCCTGGATCACGTCACCAGTCTCGAGTCGCACGGGTATATTTGTGCCAATAGCCAACAATACATGTATGGGTCAAAATTATAGATTTTTCTTTTATGCCAAAAATCATTAGGATATTAAAAACAGATCATGTTCCATGAAGATATTTTGTAAATTTCCAACTGTAAATATATAAAACATGTATTTGTGTGAGTGAATGCAGCACAATCGCCAACATAAATGAACAACTTTAAAGGAGATTTTCTCAATGTTTCGATTGTTTTGCACCCTCAGATTCCAGATGTTCAATAGTTGTATCTCGGCCTAATATTGTCCTATCCTAACAAACCACACATCAATGGAAAGCTTATTTATTCAGCTTTCAGATGATGTATAAATCTCAATTTCAAAAAATGTAACCATGTGACTGGTTTTGTGGTCCAGGGTCACACACACCTGACTGAACCCTTTAACATTCTAGAACCTTTTCATCTAAGAGTGTAACCTTCGTTCATTTTCCAAAACTCTTGTCCATTGTTGTAACTAAGATGATAAATTCTATAATCACAACTATCCCCTTCAACCTTTGCTTAAGATGCTTTAATAACATTCCCTGTCCAAAGGGTGTCAGTGGGTCCTTAATACGTATTAAATCAGTAAATTCGAAAACGTTCGATGGCATCTTCATTACTTATTGCCTGATAATGCTTTGTCTTGTCGAGCTGGACTTGTCGGTCAGATAAAAATGTATTCTCAAGTTTGTCCAGAAAAAAACATAAGTTTAGTGGAAACAATGCTCTCCTACACACTCGTGTAAGTGCAGCGATCAGGGTTTCCTGAGGAATGGAGTGGGATCTCAACACTCGAGCTGACACAATTATCACTCGCCCTTCCTCAGTCCCGGAGGCTCCAGCATCTGTTCCCTGTCGCAGGAATATTTCTGGGTGTATCATTATACGTGTGTACCATCCCTCAGGACACAGTGTGCAACACTTCACTGTTTCTAGGTTATTTCTGACACTTTATTTGGAGAGGACACAGTCATTACAGAGGATGCGGCGCAAAACAATCAAAACACGTAACAGTTGTATCTATCTAAGTATGTAAGACATCGTGAAATCAAAAAAGGACTATGCTTACTTTCTATGGAAGATTGCAGTATTTATTATAAATGATTTATCCGTGCAAATCATTATTATTGTTTTAAATTCATGTGCGTAATCTTGAATCAGAACAACAGTGAGATCTCTTCTCTGATGACGAGGGCGGGGCAACCTGTCACTCACACGAGATCAGCCAATAGCAAACCACAACCATCCAATCAAGCCCCGCCCACATGTGTTCTTGTTCCAGAAGTGTTTCACTCGGAGACACAATAGTGAAGAAAAGACGAGCACAGCTTCTGTTTCATGCCGACTTTAAACTATTAAAATATTAGGTAACACTTCATTTTACAGTGTCGTTGTTCCATATGTTACATTATAACTATATAAATTATGCATATTTACATGCAACTAACCCTAACCCTATAGTATGTGTAGTTACTTAATATTAATCAGTACTTAAATGTATAATTGCAGTGTAACAAAACACCGTAAAATAAAGTGTAACCAAATATAATTTTTTGTCATATTGTATAAAATGGCAAAATAATGGGGAGTGTTAAATTCAATACCTGACCTCTGTTCAATCAATCTACTTCCAATCGATGCTTAATGTGACATTGTTTAATAGTTGAGGTTAACAGTTTTGCATTTCTAGCTCTTAATTATTTACAAATGAAGTCTAATTGTTTAGAAGGACTACAGAGACACAAATCATGTGTTTGAGAGACGAGAGCCGAGTCGTTTCTCGTCCCCGCTTGCATTATTAAACACCTTTAGATATTTGACATAAAAGTGAATCTTTGATCTTTGATCATGCAAACCCTCGCGCCATAAAACTTTTACACACACAAAAAATGTATAATATTGCACAATTCTGTCTTTCTTTCATCCTAATACTGCTAACAATCTATTAACATTGTGTAAAGCCCAGTGAACGCTTGCAGAGTTCATGTGCTGGTTATGCGTTTGATAGTGCGGTATCTGTAATATTAAAATATTTTTCCACTCCACACTGCTCATATACTCTACATGTCACAGCATATTGAATTTTTGTTTTAAGCTTCCATCTAAAGCACAGACATCGTCATCCTAACATTCAAAACTGTGTTAATAATCACTGAAACAATAGCAAACATCTGCAAGCATTTAAGTGTGCATTTATTAAATATACTTGTACGATAACAATCACTAAGGTAAGTGCAATAGCATTGTAAAAAAAAAAAAAAAAAGTTGCATTGTAAGAATCAAATCTTGTTTATAAAATGTGTGTACTATACTACTGTGCACTATTTCACACACAAGTTGATGTCAAGTTGATTATTTTGATGGGTTGCTGATCATGACTTGCACTAACAGCCACATCCCACATCCCACATTATATAATAACTACAGAGATGCCAGCACTCTCTCTTGACATTTGGTAACTATATTGCTATTATGCTATTTTAAAGGTTCATAATTTTGTGTGAAAGGTCTCCTACAACAGGGTTACATGCAACCAAGGTCAAAAACACTTTAATTTCCTCATAATCTCCACTGCAGCATCAGCTCTTTTCTCTCAGTGTCTGAAACACTTCCATCAAGGATTCAGTCTCTCTAAGCTCCGCCTCTCTGAGAGCTGCTCTGCTGTGATTGGTCAGAAGCAAACACTCATTATCATATCTGAATCTCAGCTCTTGATGTACAGTGATACGAACAGTAATGATGGCGTGGGTTTTACCGTATCAATCTCATCAAACAGCATCTTCTCGACACGAACAACACGAACCAAACTCTTCCAGTCTCAGATACACTACAGTGTTTGAGGGCGGGGCTAAGAGACACTGCTCAGCCAATCAAGACCAGAGGCAGGCATTATGCAAATTAGTTACAAACCTACGTAGGTTTAACAGGAAGTGAGACTGAATTACTGATGACTCGAACTTTCCAGACCTTTTACATTCACAAACAGCTTTATTACACACTGCATGCACTGTTATATCTGAAAAAAGCACTTAAGGGTGGATCCTCAAGTTTCTTAAAAAACAATTAAATAATATGAATTCATATAAAATCAGAAACCTGTAAACTACTTGTTATGCTTTCTGTTGTGATGACAATCCAAATCTAATCAGTGCATAACATCACAGACGATAATCTGTCCATAAAACGCTGGTGTAAGTAAAAGATCTGTCATATGAAGCCAAGAGTCAAGAGGCCGGTCCACATGAATACTGCATAAAACAGCGCTGGAGACCAACACCTGTTTCACCAGCACAGGCAAACAGACTTGAAAAAGACCTTGTAACATCACAAGCCTTTAATCTTTGAGGGAAAAGAAGAGCAAACTTTCAAGGTGGGAAGAACAGAGTTATGTTCATGCCAAAATGACATCAGAGAACGCTTTGATTATGTAGCTCACAAACATAATTACTGCAGTTCATCCAGCCTGATTAACCAGTGGCCATCCCAAACTAACCGACAGGGATTCATTACTGGAATTAATAGTTGAGATGATTTTGTATAGTTTCAATCTATCAAATATCACCTCGGAGTTGTTGTCAAAGAAACCTTGGACATATAACACGTATATAACATGTAAGTGCTCAATCCTGTTCTGTAAAAACACAGTTCAGTTCTCTACATTACAATTCACTCCTGAAGAAAAAAAAAAATGAAATAATAATAATATTTATTTTATAAACCACATTTCTTGTAAACCTGCTACATGCCTGTCCGGCCACATGACGTGTGTTTTTGCATGTATTTTGCTTTTGACCACAGTGTCGTGTTTCATTGCTTTTCCAGTGTTTTTCACATGAGTGCAAGTTTTAAAAATGGAGCAAGAAAGATTAGTTAGAAAGAAAGAAAGAAAGAAAGAAAGATTAGTTAGAAAGAAAGAAAGAAAGAAAGAAAGAAAGAAAGAAAGAAAGATTAGTTGAAAGAAAGAAAGAAAGAAAGAAAGAAAGATTAGTTGAAAGAAAGAAAGAAAGAAAGAAAGATATATTAGAAAGAAAGAAAGAAAGAGAAAGAAAGACTAGTTATTTAGAAAGAAAGAAAGAAAGAAAGAAAGAAAGAAAGAAAGAAAGAAAGAAAGAAAGAAAGAAAGAAAGAAAGATTAGTTAGAAGAAAGTTAGAAAGAAAGAAAGAAAGAAAGATTAGTTAGAAGAAAGTTAGAAAGAAAGAAAGAAAGATTAGTTAGAAAGAAAGAAAGAAAGAAAGAAAGAAAGAAAGAAAGAAAGAAAGAAAGAAAGAAAAAGAAAGAAATATTAGTTAGATAGAAAGAAAGATAAATTAGTTTGAAAAAAAAACAACTAATAAAACAGTTTTATTCTTTACACAGTTCACATAAAAAAATTCACACACACACACACACACACACACACACACACACACACACACACACACACACACACACACACACACACACACACACACACACACACACACACACACACACACACACACACACACACACACAGGTTTCATGTTTTACAGTATATGGACTTTACATAGACATAATGGCTTAAATACTGTACAAACTGTAAATTCTCTCTTACACTAACACTACCCCTAAACCTTCCCATCACACACACACACACACACACACACACACACACACACACACACACACACACACACACACACACACACACACTAACCCTACCCCTAAACCTTCCCATCACACACACACACACACACACACACACACACACACACACACACACACACACACACACACACACACACTAACCCTACCCCTAAACCTTCCCATCACACACACACACACACACACACACACACACACACACACACACACACACACACACACACACACACACACACACACACACACACTAACCCTACCCCTAAACCTTCCCATCACACACACACACACACACACACACACACACACACACACACACACACACACACACACACTAACCCTACCCATCACTCACACACACACACACACACACACACACACTAACCCTACCCATCACTCACACACACACACACACACACACACACACACACACACACACACACACACACACACACACACACACACACACACACACACACACACACACACACACACACACACACACACACACACACTAACCCTACCCATCACTCACACACACACACACACACACACACACACACACACACACACACTAACCCTACCCCTAAACCTTCCCATCACACACACACACACACACACACACACACACACACACACACACACACACACACACACACACACACACACACACACACACACACACACACACACACACTAACCCTACCCATCACTCACACACACACACACACACACACACACACACACACACACACACACACACACACACACACACACACACACACACACACACACACACACACACTAACCCTACCCCTAAACCTACCCATCACACACACACACACACACACACACACAAACCCGACCCCTAAACCTTCCCATCACACACACACACACACACACACACACACACTAACCCGACCCCTAAACCTTCCCATCACACACACACACACACACACTAACCCGACCCCTAAACCTTCCCATCACACACACACACACACACACACTAACCCGACCCCTAAACCTTCCCATCACACACACACACACACACACTAACCCGACCCCTAAACCTACCCATCACACACACACACACACACACACACACACACACACACACACACACACACACACACACACACACACACACACACACACACACTAACCCGACCCCTAAACCTTCCCATCACACACACACACACACACACACTAACCCGACCCCTAAACCTTCCCATCACACACACACACACACACACACACACTAACCCGACCCCTAAACCTTCCCATCACACACACACACACACACACTAACCCTACCCCTAAACCTACCCATCACACACACACACACACACACACACACACTAACCCGACCCCTAAACCTTCCCATCACACACACACACACACACACACTAACCCGACCCCTAAACCTTCCCATCACACACACACACACACACACACACACTAACCCTACCCCTAAACCTTCCCATCACACACACACACACACACTAACCCGACCCCTAAACCTTCCCATCACACACACACACACACTAACCCGACCCCTAAACCTTCCCATCACACACACACACACACACACACACACACTAACCCGACCCCTAAACCTTCCCATCACACACACACACACACACACACACTAACCCGACCCCTAAACCTTCCCATCACACACACACACACACACACACACACACACACACACACACACACACACACACTAACCCGACCCCTAAACCTTCCCATCACACACACACACACACACACACACACACACACACACACACACACACACACACACACACACACTAACCCGACCCCTAAACCTTCCCATCACACACACACACACACACACACACACACACACACACACACACACACACACACACACACTAACCCGACCCCTAAACCTTCCCATCACACACACACACACACTAACCCGACCCCTAAACCTTCCCATCACACACACACACTAACCCGACCCCTAAACCTTCCCATCACACACACACACACACACACACTAACCCGACCCCTAAACCTTCCCATCACACACACACGCACACACACTAACCCGACCCCTAAACCTTCCCATCACACACACACACACACACACTAACCCGACCCCTAAACCTTCCCATCACACACACACACACACACACTAACCCGACCCCTAAACCTTCCCATCACACACACACACACACACACACACACTAACCCGACCCCTAAACCTTCCCATCACACACACACACACACACACACACTAACCCGACCCCTAAACCTTCCCATCACACACACACACACACACACTAACCCGACCCCTAAACCTTCCCATCACACACACACACACACACACTAACCCGACCCCTAAACCTTCCCATCACACACACACACACACACACACACACTAACCCGACCCCTAAACCTTCCCATCACACAAAGCTGTATTCTGTATTTTTACATCAACAAACATAGTATGATTTAAAAGCTCTTTTTCTCATGGGGACCAAACAATGTCCCCACTAGGACAAGGATTTTGGATATTTGTGTAGGGTTTACCTGGAACACACACATACACACACACACACACACACACACACACACACACGTCAAAATAACGGAAAAACTGAACATTTTTGTGAGGCAACCAATCCCAATAAAAAAAGTCATTAAGGTTTTTATTGAGTGGTGTAATTGATTTTTTAAATAAAGTGTACAAGTTACACTTTTAATTTGAAGTTCCACATTAGACATTCTACTAACTATAAGTAACTTTGCAACTAGATGCCAACTAACTCTCATTAATGTATAAATAGACTGTTAGAGTTAAAATAAGTTGAAATAGTTGCAAAGTTACTTATAGTGAGCAGAATGTCTGTAGTTGAGGAGCATCAAAATAAAGCATTATCAGATATTAATCACACAGTCTACTAATACTCTAATGACTGCCAGTTAACATGTGGTTACAACGTTACTTAAAGTCAGTAGAATATCTAAAGTGGACTATCACACTACACAAAGTCTCATTAAGTCTCGGCACACCTGTCAAAACACGACCTGTCTTCATTTATTCATGCTTTGCCGTTGCTCAGGCATGACCGTCCACCGCAGACTCGCTCTTTACTCTTTTCTTAAAAGTGTGGCAGTAGTTAGAAGCAGCTAAGTAAAGAAAATCCATAATTTAAAGGAGTAATAAAAGCTTTTGAGAGCACCGCTAAATTTGAAGTGAATTGCAATCGTGGCAGTCTGAAAGTGCACGGAGGAGGAAGCTTTTGTGATTAAGTGAGACCTCCATAGAGATTAATGGAGGAATATTCCTGTGGCAGATAACTTTATTCACAAGATGTCAGCTTTGGCTGCCGAATGCTGTAAACTGGACCGTAAGCTCTTTCAAAGCACTGTGTCGGATTATGCTTTGCTAGTCATTAAAATGTAATGCCAGCCTCAATGCTGTGTAAGTTCCCGGAAGAATATAACTTTATGATTACATTTCAAATTGATCTGGATGTTCACAGCTCGGTCCCCGGTGGCGTCTCTGGCAAACGATGAGAGAAACTACGGGACTCGGAGGACAGACGTCGACGTGTCTTGTTGAAATAGTTGGCCTAGTTTGCCGCTGTGTTTCGTGCATTTGTTCTGCTCGTTTTATGCTGTCAAACGGTGTGACATCATAATGATTGAGGATGAAAAGCTGTGACTCATTGTTTCATCAAACGTCTCGTCAAAATGTTTCAGCGAATGTTCCATCAAAAGTTTTCCGGGGCCTATGGGATGCATAGTGATATTATTACTTGAGACAAAGATGATATCACAGATATAACAGGTTATCAAGTTCATAAAAAATGGAAAACTAATTGTCTTGCGTTCATGAATATTGCTCATTTTGAGATGAAAACAGAAGTTTTGTGATATTCATCTGAGAACTCTGGTTTCACTGTGGAATCTAACAGTTGCAGGATGTTACACTTCACAACGTCGCCTTGAGTTTTGAGTTATTCATACAAAGGTTGGTGAATAAATATTGAGGCTTTATTGACAAAGTATCTTGGTTTTGTGTAACAGCCTGTTTCTCCTTCCTGCTGTGATAATGAAAGTCTTTCTGTGCTTATCTTTTCAAAACAAAAATATGTATCAAATATATACGGCAATTTATGTTTGATTGTTGCTATTAGTTATTCTTTCTAACTGTAGATAATGCATGCTTTACAGATTTATACTGTGATTCCATAAAACATGGAAACCCAAGCCATGCAGTAGCACCTCACTGCAGTACACAAGATCCAGGGGGCGGAGTTGGGTAGGTTTAGGGGTGGGTTTAGGGATCAGGGGGTGGAGTTGGATCCAGATCTAAGGGGTGGAGATGGGTAGGTTTAGGGGTGGGTTTAGGGATTAAGGGGTGGAGATGGGTAGGTTTAGGGGTGGGTTTAGGGATCAGGGGGTGGAGATTGGTAGGTTTAGGTATATGTAAGGTGGGAGGAGTTGGATCTGGATCCATCTCCTCCCCCTGGATTTTGTGTTCTGCAGTGCGGACCATCTCGAAAAATGTCCCAACAAAGATGGCAATATTCAAAATCTTTGTCCTTGTGGGGTAATTTTTTGGTCCCCATGAGGAGCTTGTAAATCATTCTAAATTATGTAAAAAAGTAAAAAAAAAAAAAAAAAAAAAAATTCCAGAAAGTGTGTGTGTGATGTCGTTTAGGGGTCGTGTGTGTGTGTGATGGGTAGGTTTAGGGGTCGTGTGTGTGTGTGTGTGTGTGTGTGTGTGTGTGTGTGTGTGTGTGTGTGTGTGTGTGTGTGTGTGTGTGTGTGTGTGTGTGTGTGTGTGTGTGTGCGTGCGTGCGTGCGTGTGAAGTATAGAGAGAAAGCAAGAAGTCATCAGACACATCTTACTGCATGCGTAAAATTTATATACGTCGCCATATAATAATATTTCAAATATTTAAGGGATTTCAGATGTAGGAGCTCCGCTCTCACACCCTCTTCTCCACTACCAGAACTGCCTGCGATCAGCACATTTGGTTTTCCACTATTTGGAAATTTACTAAAGACTTACACCGGGAGGTTTGACGCAGGATTGACTGATGTGCTGCTTAAAAGATAAGACAAACTGTGAGAAATGCTGAACAAACAACAAACAGATTTCATATGTCTTTCATTCATAATTTGCTAAAGTCTTCACAGCTTCTGAATCTTCTGTCAACACAGCAGTATCAAGGACACGGAGTCACTCCATGCTTCAGATGAACAGCTGAGGGTTGCTGACACGGCCAGAGTCTCTCAGGTAAAGTGAAGATCTCTCAGATACTGAAACTGCTTACCTTCACAGCGGATTAATCTCGCTAATTAATGACTGTCCTTCATAGACTCACAGTCACGTCATTCTCACATTAACCCTTTCATGCATGATTTATCAAATCACTAAGAACAAAAAAAAAACATTGTAATGTTTGTTTAATATTCAAAACAAGAATATAATCATCCTAATCATGTAATGTAAACTCTTCTGCAGCATGCATTAAAATATCTATAAACATTTTAGGCATTAACTCTTTCCCTGCTAGCATTTTATATAAGTTGCTAGTCAGCTCCAGCATTGTTGATCATATTCACACCAAAAAATGGTGTGGTGCCCAGAATATTTTGATGTACGAATATGTAAAAAGTCACAGATTTCGGATTCAGAACGCTGATTAAAAACATAGATGGAGAAGATCGAGTACATCGACACCCCCAAAGCTTCACGGCTGCTGCCTTTTCATGGGTTTGACATTTAAATCGGTAACGTTAGGCAGTTTTGATTTGTTGAAGGTTTTGATAATCATGTTAGATTACTTGAGCATAAACAACTTCCATCCACTCTTTCTATTTAACGCAGATCTTCTTCTTTGCTTGTTTTTGGATCTCCAGATGCCATACTGTTTCAGAAGAAAACACGGATTGCCGGGAAAACTCGTCAATGGCAAGGAAGCATTGGCTGCATCCGAATTTGCATACTTCCCTACTATATAGTAGGTGAAAAACAGTATGAGACAAAATAAGTATGTCCAAATTCAAAGTACTCATAAAAGAGTAGGCAACTACTGACCTACTACTTCTGAAGTGTGCATTCGATGGACACTTTACTATCCCATGAGGATTTATAAATGATAGTGAAGCGACACAACTGACACTGGTAGATTACATGATAATGAAAACATGGCAAATTTAGTACGTCCAGATTATATTCATACTACACATGTTCATACTTTATAGAACATACTTTTTTAGCGGTCGTGGAGTAATTACTTATTAAAAATAAGTACCTACTTAAGACAATATGCGATTTCGGATGCAGCCATAGTGTCATAAATGATGGAAAATCTGATCAGTGGCAGGGAAAGAGTTAATGTGTCTAGCAGTGTTGAGGAAAACACATTACAAGTAACAAGCGTTATGTAATCAGATTACTTTTTACAAGTAACTAGTAAAGTAACGCATTACTTTTTTGAGTTACTATATCAATAAAGCTCTCCTGTTCTCATGTTGAGAGGAATCATGAGTGTAGACTTGGAATTAAGCCTTTTTCCCCGTTATTATTTGATTCACGGAACCAGTTATCTTGCCAAGAAAAATCTTTATTCGTCAGCATTGGAGAGAAACTTGAGAATATGTTGTATTCAAGCCAGGTCTACGTGTTCCCGATATTTATCTGCCGTAGTACAGTAAGATTGAGCTTATATACACCACTGAGGGACTTTACAACTTCCCTGTAAAGTAGAAAAAACATGTTGCTTATGTTTAAAATGGAATGTATACCTCATGCTTACACATGGGAAAATCCACTTTTCATATTAAGAAACTATTTATCAGTGTATACATTTGTGGTATATTTGCATCAGTTGAAACATTCCTTTCCTTGTAAAGAACATGCCAACTGAAGTATCATCGTCATTGGAACATCTCTGCTCAGTGAACGTTGCATTGCACACACACCTCTAAACAAAATATATAACTCTCCCAGCTCCCCTCCTTGTGTCTAAAATATGATCCTTAAACACGTGTCCATGCAATCTATAGTCTAACTCATGCATTTTAAACTTCATAAGATAATACAACTGATTATGACTATAAAGAATAATAATACAGAGACATAATATTAAATAATGAAATTATATTAAAAGATGAAATTTTAGTCTTCAATGAGTAAGTGCAGAGGCGCTGTGTGTGAACATGATGGGTATTTTAGTTCTAGACTAAAGTGAGCATGCATTTACTCATCTCACTTGCACAAAACAGATTTAGCATTCCTCAAAATGAACAAAAACGGTAAAATGCAAAACAGAATATCATGCAAACCTGCAGTAATTAAATATGTTAAATAATACAAATATACTTAATGCATTTAATCTCAATTTCTTATCCAATGTTTTTGCAGCTGGCCTTCGATGATCCAAATCAACCATACAGACTTTAAATATACATCAGATTTGTGTCTTTTTTTTTTTTGCCCTCTCTTGTGCAGATGTGAATTTGCATTTTCATCAGCCTGAGGCTTATTCATTTCACTTTTGGTGGGAAATGAAGTGTGACATTGTTGTGCACTTTACTTTGATGGTCCCTTTTAGACAGTCTGTTGAGTAACATTGCACCTACAGTACCAGTCAAAAGTTTGGAAACATTACTATTTTTAATGTTTTTGAAAGAAGTCTCTTATGCTCATCAAGCCTGCAGTAAAAAAAAACAAAACAAAAAAAAACAGTAATATTATGAAATATTATTACAATTTAAAATATTGGTTCTCTTTTTTTATATATTTTAAAATGTAATTTATTTTTGTGATGCAAAGCTGAATTTTCATCAGCAAGTACTCCAGTCTTTGGTGTCTTATGATCCTTCAGAAATCATTCTAATATGCTGATTTATGATCAATGTTGGAAACAGTTGTGCTGCTTAATATATTTTTTTATAACCTGAGATACTTTTTTCAGGATTATTTGATGAATAAAAAGTTAAAAAGAACTGTATTTATTTAGAATTGAAATCTTTTGTAACAATATAACACTACCGTTCAAAAGTTTGGGAACAATAACTATTTTTTTTTTAAGAAATTAGTACTTTAATTCAACAAGGATGCGTTAAATTGATAAAAGGTGATGGTAACGATTTATATTGTTAGAAATGTTTTTATTTTGAATAAATGCTGTTTTAATGAATAAATGCTGTTAACGTTTTACTCATCAATGAATCCTGAAAAAAGTATTCCAAAAAAATATATTAAACAGCACAACTGTTTCCATCATTGATAATAAAGAGTATCAAATAATGAGTATCAAATCATCATATTAGAATGATTTCTGAAGGATCATAAGACACCAAAGACTGGAGTACTTGCTGATGAAAATTCAGCTTTGCATCACAAAAATAAATTACATTTTAAAGTATATAAAAAAAGAGAACCATTATTTTAAATTGTAATAATATTTCATAAATAGTTTTTTTACTGCAGGCTTGATGAGCATAAGAGACTTCTTTCAAAAACATTAAAAATAGTAACGTTTCCAAACTTTTGACTGGTACTACATGTCAACTAACTCTATTTGAGTATTAGACTGTTAGACTTTTTTTTGTTGTTATTAAAAACCAAACAAGCAAGTTGCAGCCCAGGTGACAAAAAGTAATGTAATGGATTACTTCCCATTCAACGTAACTGAGTAACACAATAAGTTACTTTTTTTGAGAGTAACAACATATTGTAACACATTACTTTTAAAAGTAACTTTCCCCATCTCTGGCCTTTAGATTTTGAAAAGCAGAATTGTGAAACATGCAACATTTCCAATCATCACGTACGTAAATGAAAAAGAAAGTAGAAAAAAATCTGTTTATGAATAAGAGGTTGATAACATGTTCTGGTTTAGCACTGACCATGTGTTGACTGAATAACAAAAAAATTACTTCATGTTTTTGAGTTTCAGGGCTCTATTAACTAATTAACTCTATTAACTAATTAACTAATGGTCCCTCAATCTATATTTAATCAATAAAGCTGCAGTGTTAATGACACTATTCTGGCTAGTATTGAAAGTCCTCTTGATTACATGAGAAACTGCCAGAGCTCTACGGTGCCTTTGAATACAGGCTAATGTGAAACGATCCTGATGTCTGTAAGCAACAGGTGAACGCTTCTTCATCCACTGCTGATGTGGACACACATGTTGAACACATACAACTAAAGAATGTCACAGATATCATATTATTTTTGTTTTACTGATAGCTTTCAGACATAAAGCTAATTAATCAATTAAAGAGATTAAATGTAATTATTTTCAAGTCATTCATTTTCTTGTGGCTGTTATGTTCTAATTTTATTTTGATTAAAATCATAATAAAAAAATCTGAAAAAGATGGCATAGACAGGCCACATGCTAATGCAATATGCCAATCAGAAGTGTGTGATTCATATATGATCCAGAATAGCAGCTATATATTATGTAGTTGATTCCTAATCCATGTATAAATAATGTTGAATTAAAGTTACTATTTATCTTCAAAGGGCAAAAGTATGTTTGTCCTTACTTTCTTTAAACAGCATCTGTTGTGAAGCAACTGCTAATGACAACAAGCGACAAGTCAATATGAATCTGGATCAATATATCCTGGTGCAGGTCCTTGAAATGATTTATGAAACACAAGAACAAATACACAAACACTTAATCAATTGCTACTTTAATGTCTTAACATTCAGATTCTTGCATACAATAAATAAATAATAATAATAGTATAAATCTCATATATAAACTGATAAGCCAAAATCATTTTGATGTAAAAATAATTAATTTGCAATGCAGCAAATATTTTAATGCTGACTTTCTAATCTCACCAGGAACTGCATAGATTTCATAATACATTTTTAATACAGGTCTGATGTGAAATCGATATGAGGCATTGATTATATTTCTAATTAAATCTGATATGCATCTTTTAGTTTGTTTTTAATTAGTTTTTGTCTCAGTAATGAAACTGCATGTGAACTTCGAGAACCCGACATATGAACACACGACCCAGCATTGTAATCGTCAGCAGAGGTCAATGTCACGTGTTCAGCAGCCAATCACACGCTGAATAACATTATAATTAGTCATTATTATGATGACAACCATTGTGAAAAAGAAGTGCACTTTAGCATACTTTAAAAAGAGCACTTATTACAGAAATTTTACAAGTGCAAACTGAATGTAATATTTTCGGACACATAATTGCATGTTATTTACAATTTAATACATTTATATTAAATGTAATTATTTGAACTTAAAGGAACACGCCGACTTTTTGGGCCTTTAGCTTATTCCTCGTATCCCCCAGAGTTAGATAAGTCCACACATACCCTTCTCATCTCCGTGCGTGCCGTAACTCTGTCTGACGCACCCATCGCTAGCCTAGCTTAGCACAAAGACTGGAGGTAAATGGCTCCAGCTAGCATACTGCTCCCAATAAGTGACAAAATAACGCCAACATTCAGTTTCCGCATTTACATGTTGTGATTTGTATAGTCACAGTGTGTACGAATAACAAGGTCACATGAGACACAGCCATCTTCTAACCGTATACATACTGGGAACTATATTCTCAGAAGGCGAAGCACTTTTACAGTGTCCTTGTTACATATGTTACCCAACCCTATACTTACCATAGTAAATACAGTAAATTATCCATAATTACATGCAACTAACCCTCAACCAAATCCAAATCATATCCTAACCCTATAGTAAGTACATGTAGTTAATTATTATTACTCAAATATATAATTGCACTGTAACAATGACACCTTAAAATAAAGTGTAACCATGTTTTTTTATAATACAACACAGTCTTTTAATGTCATGTATCTCTCCAACAAAAGTAAGTCCTGAAAAGTTGCAAAAGCAATCAGGACAGAGTTGATGCGGAGAGCCCAGGCGTTTGCTGCTGCATGTTGTCCTCACACCAGGCCAAACTCGTCCATTGAGGATTAAATGTGATTGGCTGTGGCTGTCAGGAGCCTTCGAGCCTCTCGCACCGCCGGCGTTTGACTTGTCTGTTCGCCGCTGACCTCCTGCCACCTCTGCAAACAGTCCATAATTAATGCTTAGGCCATTCGGAGGCTGATTGATTGGCAGGCCTGAAGCCTGGGGAGAGATTCGGGATCTCAGCTGTCCCGTGACAGACGTTCAGACCCCCATCAGCGCCTCTTCCCGTTCTCAGACTGCAGATTAGACTACATTTCAGCTGACTCTCACATCGCCGCACGTCAAAGACATGTTCTCGCAGACCGAGCGCTCAATATAAACATTTACTCCATAAACAGGGGGAATGCTGTCAGTGTGTGTGCATCAGTGAGATGGGGATTCAACTCTGGGCTGCACTCTCCACATCGTAATGAAAATCTTACATTACATTTACAATTTATAATCTCGGAGACGGCTTTCTTACCGACTTGTCTTTTGACAGTTCACTCAGCAGACAGCAAGGATACAAACCAATTATTGATACATAAGGAAGGAGTCACTAAAATAACTTTGACAAACTTTGAATATTGGTTTGTGAAAGCTTTTACTGAACACACACACTTTGTATGACTTTATATAATTTGACTTCTGAGAACAACGTCACAAATTAAAACATGAAAATGCAAGTAAATGTGCAACAAATTCACCAAATCTTAAAGACACTTATTAATTGTCATGAGACTGCTGAAATATCTTAAATTCAAGGTACAGTATGTGCATATGAATGACCAAGTGAAGCCATATATATATATATATATATATATATATATATATATATATATATATAAAGGTGTATTTAAACAGATATTTCTTGCTGGATGAAGGACCACCATCTTCAACTCAACCATACAAAGACAGAACTGTTTATGATCCCGGCCCAACCCAACACTACACCACAACTTCTCCTTCAGCTGTAGGTTCATCAACCATAACTCCATCAAGGTCAGCCAGGAACCTTGGCGTTGTGATTGATGATCAGTTGAACTTCACAGACCACATAGCTAGAACTGCCCGGTCTTGCAGATGAGCCTTATACAACATTAGGAGGATCAGGCCCTTCCTATCAGAGCTACTCAACTCCTTGTCCAAGCACTTGTTCTATCCAGACTGGACTAGTGTAATGCTCTCTCCTTCCAGCATCACTGTCAGACCTCTGCAACTGATCCAGATGCTGCAGCAAGAGTGTCTTTATCAAAGTCGAATAGACTCAAGTCACATCTCTCCTCATAAACTTGCACTGGTTGCCAAAAGCTGCTCGCATCAAGTTCAAGGCACTGATGTTTGCCTATAGAACAACCACTGGCTCTGCACCTCTTCATGCATACATACTTAATGCATACTCTTAACTCATTACTTCAGACCTACATGCCCTCCAGAGACTTGCGTTCTGCAAGTGAACGGCACAAAATCACTTTCACTGACTAGTTTCTCCTTATGGAGGATCCCTTTACCACTCTACAGATAAAGCGTTGTCGGGAAAATGTGGTTCGCGTATCTACCCCGAAGGGATACAATTCTGTATCAAAATGTTAAGGTCAGACAAGTAGTTTTTTAAGGCTTGGTTTGTAGGGAATTACAAACCTGCGCACATATATTCAAACGCGCATACCAATAGACTCGTAATGCGCATGTGCACGCCATCAGCGTTCTCACAGGTCTCGCGTTTAAAGTCTGTGTAGAGTTTCCTGTTAGAACGGTGTCGTGTTAGCGGCCCCTAAGTTAATAACTAATGATCGTTGCGACGGAAGTGAATCAATCAAATTAACTTTAGCTGGAAAATAACTTTATTCAAGAACTGCTATAAAGCCAAAACAATCTCTGTTACTTTAAACTATCCTTGTATCTCTGTGAAGCCGCTTTGGAACAATCTACATTGTTAAAAGCGCTATATAAATGAAGATGACTTGACTTGACTTGACTGACCTTTACCTGGACTGTTCTAGCTGGTGGAATGACCTGCCAAACTCAACCCGAGTCTTTAGCCATCTTCAAGAATCTACTAAAGACGCATCTCTTTCGCCAAGATTTGACTCAATAATACCAACATCTATTATATTAAAAAAAAAAATCCTTGCTACATGTGCTGCGCTGGTCTAGCTGAGACTGGTCATATCATTTGTATATTGTTGCCCTATTGTTGATTTGAATGCTTCTATTGCTCTCTTCATTAGCAAGTCACTTTGGATAAAAGCGTCTGCTAAATGATTAAATGAACATGTAAATGTAATGGTGAAACTCCATTAGTTTCATTACACGTTTAAATAAATCATAAAGTTTTGAAATGTGACACGTGTATTCAATTGTGAGCACTGACGTATTATTCACAGCAGGCTGTCTATTGTTTATTTTGTTTTTGGCTTTTGTTCATTTATTTATTTATTTTTTGTAAAATATTTCCAACTTGTAATAACAGATCTGTCTAACTTGGAATTAGAATCTCACCAGGAGTGATTGAAGGCATCATGAAACCACAAAACAACAATTTTGATTTCAAAGGATCTTAAAGTAAATTGCAGGTCCATTGTAAAGGTTTTTGATGAAAGAAACTTTGATGAATATTAGAAGTGTTCTTCAGGGGAAAACAATAGTAAAAAGCTACTAGATTTAAAAAACTTAAAAAAAATAAAAATAAAATAAAAAGTGACTACTCAAACAATGCAGACGTCTGTTTAGCAATCAATAGGTTCAACTAGCTGAGCAGCACACTAAGTGACAGAGCTGACATTAAGTCATTGGATCAGTACCTCGCATAATTACGAAGAAAAAGAGATTGTTGCACATGATGACAGGACCTGTCTCTGGATGCTCTGATGGAGACGCCGCTGGCTGTGTTCTCAGTGACAGAGAAGCTTATCAGAGTAGGTTCAGGTGAAATGATCTGACACACTCTTTCAACGCTTCTTCCAAAACAAGGCAGAAGCAAAGCTGTGATTGTGGTGTCAGACATATTTAAACAATTTCCCAAGAAAACAATCGCCTTCTCGCTACAAAAAAATGGCAAAATGGGTCTGAATAGACACAACAATCATGTTGTAAGCTGTCAAGGTGTGCTGTCGTTCTCTTTGAGTGTACAATCTAGAGGAATATTAGGTTTCTCATTGCTAAAGATGGTTAAGGATAATCTAAAATGAGGCTCTTGAAAACTTTTATGGTCCCAAACCAGAGCCCTGGTGCACTCCTTACATAAAATACAGAATACACAGACCATTTTTTAGATTGAGATAGACACAGAAATGTACAATATTGAGATAATGACAACATACAATAGTAATGTATTTGCTGTTTATTTTTTTGTATGGCTGAATACAGTAAGATTTTCAGTAATGTCAGGATAATTTGGTTCTGTGCAATTTTCTAATGATTTGTCAGTACCATTAGTGACAGTCATTGTGTGTGTGTGTGTGTGTGTGTGTGTGTCAGTACAGTAAGTCTTTAAAAATTACGCAGATGTGATGAATATATATATAGCATTAAAAAAAATCATTGATCTTGTATATCAAATAAAATCAACCTCTATGTATGAATGTACTGTATGTACTGTATGCATATGTCTAAAGTTGTAGCTGTCAATATATTACAGAGAAAATTTTACAAATCATGTTGATGTACAGTATAGTGTATGTAAACAATCTTTACCCCAACATCATCTTCTTAAATGCATATGTATCTCATTTAACACTCTCTGCACTGATGTGTTGTACATTTGTTCACTTCTGCTCACTGAGTTTACATAACACCCTTTAATTCAGTAGCATACTGTATGTACGGTATGTCAATGTGTGGGAATGTGATGCCATGCTATAACTGTACTCCAGTTGATGAAGCATGACCTTCTGGTTTATAAATCTGATGAGTTAATATAGGCCTACATGTTCTGTACTCAACGGTCTTCAAACTGCAGTGTAAAGTATATTGGAATTACTAACATGACTTCGCTTTACATCATATGTGACATGACTGATGCAGTATTGCAATGATTGAGAGCAGGAGCTTCTGCACTAGGAAACATGAATGTAGTAAATAACTGCTAGAGGGACCACAGACACAAATTGAATGCATTATTCTGCTGTGACTCTTTGACCTGAATTTCATCAGTGCAATTGCATGTTTCTAATCGATATCCAATACATCAAGATGAAACGTGCAATCTAATCACACACACTGAGTATTTTTGTTTTTGCTGTTTATTTATTTATTTATTTACTGGTTGCACTGGCAAAATACCATAAGCTGTCATTATATTGTATTGAATTTTGCAAAAAGCATGTAGCAAAGGTCAGGAGAATGCACTGATAATGTACTGACGGGTACAGCTCATCTATAATGGAGAGGCAGAATGTTGAGTTTTTTGAGTGCTTGTGGATTTTTTAAGTTTTAATCACCATTTATGTGCATTGTACATTTCTAGAAATCTTCATTTGATTTATGCAGAAGAAAGCTAGTCATACATACCTGGAATGGCCTGAAAGTGAATTTCCAGAAAGTTGTTCTGGTACTATTCTGGGATTGCATGATGTTGTTCATTTAAACTGGCAAAGCCTGGAGTTCAGTGCTTTCATTCATGCACATCCCTGACGGTTCGTCCAGGAGAGAGTGAATGAAAGGAATTGAGGCGGACATATGCAAATATGTGTGTGATATCACAATGTGGAGAAAGTTGTCATGTATTCTGTGGATATAATTCACAGATTTAAGACATTCAAAATACTTTTAATGAACACCAAGTACTAGAATACCATTTACATTTACCACACAACAAACCATTAACAATGCAGAACCATGAACAGAGGGAAACTGAGGGCTTAAATACACAGGGAATGATAATCAACGGAACGGGGTACAGGTGTGAACTAATCAGAAAACATGACAACAACTGTATGAATGAGAACTCGGGCAAGACAGTGACAAGAAAAAGCATGGAGACAAAACTAAACAGGACATGACAATGAAACTATTAAGGCTACGTCTACATTAATCCGGATACATTTGAAAGTGGCGTTTTCGTTTAGTCCACACTAGCGTTTTCAGACGTTTCAGTGTGGATGAGAAACTTTTGAAAAACGCTGAATTCACCTTTACTGCGCAAGCGTAAAAAACCCACAAAAGATCAAATAATAAATAAATAATTAAGTTATCGCCCAATTCTTCTGACTGGATAATTTTATTTAGTAAAATATCTCCTCATTCACTGATGCGGTCCAGGTCACACGCAGTCACCGTACATTTGGTCTAAAACGCTAAAACTGCTCTCATGTATCGCCGCAGGACAGCAAAGGTGAGTAAATTCTGTCATCTTTGCAGGACTGTGATATGAAGAGTGTGCAATGTAGAATATTTTTAGCAACGGTGTGAAAGTGAACAGCACATAACAGGCACAATACTGGTATAAACATGGATATCTGTTGGTACAATATGTGTCACATGACTAAATTTACATCATCATTTTTAAATACCACCGGTTTCACAGTCCACACTACAGTCCACACTACAGTCCACAGTCCACACTACAGTCCACACTACAGTCCACACCACAGTCCACACCACAGTCCACACCACAGTCCACACTACAGTCCACACTACAGTCCACACTACAGTCCACACTACAGTCCACACTACAGTCCAGGACTACAGTCCACACTACAGTCCACAGTCCACACTACAGTCCACACTACAGTCCAGGACTAGAGTCCACACTACAGTCCAGGACTACAGTCCACACTACAGTCCACACCACAGTCCACACCACAGTCCACACTACAGTCCACACTACAGTCCACACCACAGTCCACACCACAGTCCACACTACAGTCCACACTACAGTCCACACCACAGTCCACACCACAGTCCACACTACAGTCCACACTACAGTCCACACCACAGTCCACACCACAGTCCACACTACAGTCCACACTACAGTCCAGGACTACAGTCCACACTACAGTCCACACCACAGTCCACACCACAGTCCACACCACAGTCCACACTACAGTCCACACACTACAGTCCACACACTACAGTCCACACACTACAGTCCACACTACAGGCCTCACTACAGTCCACACCACAGGCCACACCACAGGCCACACTACAGTCCACACACTACAGTCCACACACTACAGTCCACACACTACAGTCCACACTACAGGCCTCACTACAGTCCACACCACAGGCCACACCACAGGCCACACTACAGTCCACACACTACAGTCCACACTACAGTCCACACACTACAGTCCACACACTACAGTCCACACTACAGTCCACACTACAGTCCACACTACAGTCCACACTACAGTCCACACTACAGTCCACACACTACAGTCCACACTACAGTCCACACACTACAGTCCACACTACAGTCCACACTACAGTCCACACCACAGGCCACACCACAGGCCACACTACAGTCCACACACTACAGTCCACACTACAGTCCACACACTACAGTCCACACACTACAGTCCACACTACAGTCCACACCACAGGCCACACTACAGTCCACACTACAGTCCACACACTACAGTCCACACTACAGTCCACACACTACAGTCCACACTACAATCCACACCACAGGCCACACTACAGTCCACACTACAGTCCACACACTACAGTCCACACTACAGTCCACACCACAGGCCACACTACAGTCCACACTACAGTCCACACACTACAGTCCACACTACAGTCCACACACTACAGTCCACACTACAGTCCACACACTACAGTCCACACTACAGTCCACACACTACAGTCCACACTACAGTCCACACACTACAGTCCACACTACAATCCACACCACAGGCCACACTACAGTCCACACTACAGTCCACACCACAGGCCACACTACAGTCCACACTACAGTCCACACACTACAGTCCACACTACAGTCCACACTACAGTCCACACACTACAGTCCACACTACAGTCCACACACTACAGTCCACACTACAGTCCACACACTACAGTCCACACACTACAGTCCACACACTACAGGCCACACCACAGGCCACACTACAGTCCACACACTACAGTCCACACTACAGTCCACACCACAGGCCACACTACAGTCCACACACTACAGTCCACACTACAGTCCACACACTACAGTCCACACTACAGGCCACACTACAGTCCACACACTACAGTCCACACTACAGTCCACACACTACAGTCCACACACTACAGTCCACACTACAGTCCACACACTACAGTCCACACTACTGTCCACACTACAGTCCACACACCACAGTCCACACACTACAGTCCACACTACAGTCCACACTACAGTCCACACTACAACGTGAAAACTGCGTTTTCAAATGTATCCACTTTGGAGTGTGTTTTCAAAAAAGCATCGTTTTCATTAATAACAACGCCGTCTCAGTGTGGACGGAAGGCCAAAACGGAGAGAAAAATATACGTTTTCAAACGAAAGCATATTAGTGTGGACATGGCCTAAACTATACAATAAAAGATCATGGCAGCAGTAGAAAACAGGTCATTTTGGCAGCTTGATCTATACAGAATTTTGGTCAGAATAGCTCAAACAGTAGTGCGTTGGCGCTTGCAACGTCAAGGTCATAGGTTCGATTCCCAGGGAAAGCAAGAACTGCTAAGAATGTAAACATGTGGACCTTGAACTGCAATGTAAGTCGCTTTGGATAAAAGCTTCTGCCAAATGCATAAATGTAAATGTAAGTGTAGAAGGTCTGAATCTTTCAGCATATTTTATTGTACAGTGACCTCATATATCAAAAGTTGTAAGAAAATGTGTCCTTTAGGAAAGTAAATGGAAACTGTTTTTACATCATGTTAGCTCTAAGACTTTAGTGTAGGATCCCTAATGTAATGATAAGCCTCATATTAATGTTTTATCTTAAGACAAAAAACATCTCTTGCAGTCTGTCTCTGTATTTTGCATCATCCATTGTTCTTTCTGCTTTAGATCCCTGCTGATGAGAAGAAACCTCCTGCACGGCGATATCTCTCTGTACTAAACTCTAACAGTGATGTCGTTTTAAGTGTGGTCAGGCCTGGGTTTGTTCACCAACTGAGTTCAATCTTGACTAAAGAGGTCTGTTTTGCTGTCATCTGACTACAAAATGTTTTCCCGCTGCATTACTTTATTTCTGTTATTTTATCAGACAAAGTACATGTAAATCCTTTTTAAGGCAAGGCGCTACAGGCAAAACTAAATAAAAAGGGTTTTACACAGGGGTTTGTTCATGTAACAATCAGGGCTGGATTTCCCGAAACCTTCTTAACGCTACGTGGTTCTTAAGTTACACCTTAAGCTGTACCTTATCGATAATACGGGTTTCCTGAAACGTTCTTAGTTAAGTATTCCTTCTGTAAGTCATACGTTCGGAAGGTTGGTCTGGACCACTCTTAGCTTCACCTTATCACTGTTGCAGGTCTATATGAATATAATTAAGAAGTTTTAATACAGCCAGACAGTGTTCAGTTAGGCTAATTCAAGTGTTTTCATGCAAAGAATAAAACTGTCATTAAACGGATTGTTGTTAGATTTTTTATTATATTATTATACAACATTATTAATTTAATAAAAGAGCGCTTTTAAAGGCCAGTGAACGCATAGGCTACTGTCAGTTAAGTCCTATTCAGACGCTAATATTGTTTCATGGGCTCGTCCGGTATTTTAAACATTTAAAGGGTTAAGTCGGTGATTTTAGTGCCGTCCGAATCCATAATGTCAGTGTTTTTTCTCACCCAACCCGCATAAAAATCCCTGGCCAAGTTAGTACCTACTGTTTTTTGACAAACAGGTCGTGTGGGAATATAATTGCCGTCTGAATCCACATCTCTGAGTTTACAAGAAGAGATTCGAAATTCACTGCTACTTTTTGATCACTGCCGAGCACCGTACGTCAGATGTACGCTTTTATTACTGAAATGCTGGAAAGTATTTATAAGAACAATATTTCATCGCAGCTCCACCTCAGCGAACAACAATGGGAAAGAGAAGAAAGCATGTAAACATTTTAAATGGTTATTGTGGCAGCAATATATGATACAATTTTAAAATATGTAGGCTATGCTATTATAGGCTATTATTGTAACGGTCACCAGCTGGAGTGCCCTTGAGTGCCACCAGAGGGCACTCCACACCAGACTATCATATTTCACTCACACTACATTTCCCAGAACTCACTGCCCGGACTCATTATCATTGATTGCATTCACCTGTATCTTATTACCCTGTTAGTCTCAGCCTATTTATACCTTGTATATTCATTCATTCCCTGCGAAGTCTTGTTTTGTGTCACACTGCATTTCTGAGCGTTTTCCCTGTTTTCATGTCTCTTGGTTTTTTTGGATTTTTTGGACCCCTGCCTGTTTTGTTTGTTTGTTTGTTTGTTTGTTTGTTTGTTTGTTTGTTTGTTTGGACTGCCTACCTGTGTTTTGACCCATTGCCTGTACTTTGGATTACGCCTTTGGATTGCGCCTTAAATAAAAGCTGCATTTGGATCTGAACCTTCGTGTCTCCGAGCAGTTCGTAACAGAAGACTTCGCCACACCAAGATCCAGCAGCGATGCAAACCATGGACCCAGTAATCCGTCTCTTCTGTCTCAGCCAAGGTTTTGTGAGCTCTGCCATGGGGTGGACCTCAACGATGCGGTCTTAAAAGACATGTTCCACTATGGGCTTGAGGACATGTTAGAGTACCTCATGCCTGACAACACCCCTCAATGGACTTTTATACAATATGTCGACCTCGCTCTTCGGATAAGCGGCTCGTTGTTTACTGTGGGATTTGTGGATGAGGGGTCCCACAATCTCACAGCATCCACTGAGCCAGAGCTTCACGTCAGTCCTGCCGAGCCCGAGCCAGAGCTTCACGTCAGTCCTGCCGAGCCAGAGCCAGAGCTTCACGTCAGTCCTGTCGAGCCAGAGCCAGAGCTTCACGTCAGTCCTGCCGAGCCAGAGCTTCACGTCAGTCCTGCCGATCCAGAGCTTCACGTCACGTCTGCCGATCCAGAGACTGAGCTTCACGTCACGTCTGCCGATCCAGAGACTGAGCTTCACGTCACGTCTGCCGATCCAGAGACTGAGCTTCACGTCACGTCTGCCGATCCAGAGACTGAGCTTCACGTCACGTCTGCCGATCCAGAGACCGTTCATGTCACGTCTGCCGATCCAGAGACCTTCACGTCACACCTGCCGAGCCTGCACTTCACGCCAGTCCAGCCGAGCCTGCACTTCACGCCAGTCCAGCCGAGCCTGCACTTCACACCAGTCCAGCCGAGCCTGGGACTGAGAGCGTCATGCCCGCCGAGCCTGAGACTGAGAGCGTCATGCCCGCCGAGCCTGAGACTGAGAGCGTCATGCCCGCCGAGCCTGAGCAGGAGTTTGTGAGCGTCATGCCCGCTGACCCAGAGTTTCAGAAGATGCAGGTCCCGTCCAGCACAGAGCCTTCAACGCTGGTCCTGTCCAGCTCAGAGCCTTCGCCGCTGGTCCTGTCCAGCTCAAAGCCCTCTTCATCGCTGGTCCTGTCCAGCTCAAAGCCCTCTTCATCGCTGGTCCTGTCCAGCTCAGAGCCCTCTTCGCCGCTGGTCCTGTCCAGCTCAGAGCCCTCTTCGCCGCTGGTTCCGCCCAGTTCAGAGCCCTCTTCGCCGCTGGTCCTGCCCAGCTCAAGGCCCTCTTCGCCGCTGGTCCTGCCCAGCTCAAGGCCCTCTTCGCCGCTGGTCCTGCCCAGCTCAAGGCCCTCTTCGCCGCTGGTCCTGCCCAGCTCAAGGCCCTCTTCGCCGCTGGTCCTGCCCAGCTCAAGGCCCTCTTCGCCGCTGGTCCTGCCCAGCTCAAGGCCCTCTTCGCCGCTGGTCCTGCCCAGCTCAAGGCCCTCTTCGCCGCTGGTCCTGCCCAGCTCAAGGCCCTCTTCGCCGCTGGTCCTGTCCAGCTCAAGGCCCTCTTCGCCGCTGGTCCTGCCCAGCTCAAGGCCTTCTTCGCCGCTGGTCCCGCCCAGCTCAAGGCCCTCATCGCCGAAACCGTTCCCAGCACAGCCATGGCCGCCCGATGGACCGTTGTCTCCGCACTGGCCGCCCGAGAGGTCGTCTACGCCTGTGTCTTCGTACAAGATGGCCGACTCCACGCCTGTGTTTTCGTACAAGATGGCCGACTCCACGCCTGTGTCTTCGGACAAGACGGCCGACTCCACACCTGTGTCTTCGGACAAGATGGCCGAATCCACGCCTGTGTCTTCGGACAAGATGGCCACTGCATCCCCTAAGCCCGTTCCTGTTACTGTTCTTGAGCCCGTTCATGTTCCTGAACCGTTGGATCCGCCCGAAGTGTCGTCTCCGCCCCGGCCGCCCGAAGGGTCGTCTCCGCCCCGGCCGCCCGAAGGGTCGTCTCCGCCCCGGCCGCCTGCACAGCCTGCTCCGCCCCGGTCGCCTGCACAGCCTGCTCCGCCCCGGTCGCCTGCACAGCCTGATCCGCCCCGGTCGCCTGCACAGCCTGCTCCGCCCTGGGCTTCCGTCCTGCAGCAGTCTTCAGGTCCTCTTCCGCTGCACGGGCCTGGCCCGCCATCCCGCCCCCGGGTCCGCCTCCGCTCCACCTCCCTCCTGGAGAATTTTCTGAGCGTCTGGAATCCGCTCCTTAAAGGGGGGGCTATGTAACGTTCACCAGCTGGAGTGCCCTTGAGTGCCACCAGAGGGCACTCCACACCAGTCTATCATATTTCACTCACACTACATTTCCCAGAACTCACTGCCCGGACTCATTATCATTGATTGCATTCACCTGTATCTTATTACCCTGTTAGTCTCAGCCTATTTATACCTTGTACATTCATTCATTCCCTGCGAAGTCTTGTTTTGTGTCACACTGCATTTCTGAGCGTTTTCCCTGTTTTCATGTCTCTTGGTTTTTTGGATTTCTTGCCTGTTCCCTGGATTACTCTTTTGCCTCTGACCCCTGCCTGTTTTGTTTGTTTGTTTGTTTGTTTGGACTGCCTACCTGTGTTTTGACCCATTTCCTGTACTTTGGATTACGCCTTTGGATTGCGCCTTAAATAAAAGCTGCATTTGGATCTGAACCTTCGTGTCTCCGAGCAGTTCGTGACAATTATAGTTTGGATTATTTTTTTATAATATCCCATGAGTCCTAATAAATGCAATTTCAACAATTTCTGAAGTGCTTCTTTTATAAAGAACACCACTTTCTCACATAAACGGCCCCTGCACGAGAGAATAGCTGATTCTCGAGTCATTGATATCAACCAACTCAGCACCATCGCCACGGACAGCACCGGGTAACGTCGCACGTAAGAAGGTATATCTTAAGCGGCTTCCTAAGGTATGGTTCGGGGAACATGCCTATCAATGGTATACCTTCATTTAAATTATACCTTAAGAGTCTTCGTAGCGCGCTAAGAGACAGCGTAATCGGGAAACCCAGCCCAGACTGATTTTAATTGCGAAAAAAACATGTTTTTGTTTTTTGACTGTTGACCGTATTTTATTGTATATCTATTTATGGAGTGATTAAAAGAGATATCCAAAATCTAATATTTCAGCAAAAATTAAACAAGAATTGTGTTTTTGTTCAAGTATCTGTTCTGGAAATTGGTGCATTTAAAAAAAAAAAATTATACAATGTCTAATTTGCATATTTAAACATGACAATTCAGAAAACCTGTGATACAAAATGTGATTAATTAACTGGGGATGTATGGTGATTTTTATTAGTTAAAAATGCCATAACCTGTGATGTCTTGCATTAATTGTGCTGTTAACTCCAAGCAATTTGTTATCTTAGTATCCAGATATTTGTATAGGTCTCTCCTCTCACTGTAGATTAATTTGTGTCTATATTTATTTCTCCTGAGGAAGTTTTAGGAGAAACCTCTGCGTGTCATGTCCACATTTTAAGGAGAAAAGCTCAGTTTGCTGTATAGACTGTGATGTCTCAGGAAGCAGTGAATATTGCTTGTGAAGCACTGCTCATGTACGCTGTGATATTCATTGAGCATTACACCAATACACGCAGGTTGACCTTTGAGTCGTAAATGCTTTTTACTTGAAATGTCTCCCGGCTGCTGAGTAAATCAGTGAATATTCATCATGCAGGTCTATAACACAATAGCAAAGTTAATTGGAAAGACAGCGTTCTTGGCTATAGTTCATCACAACACAATCGCACAAGTCTGCCAAGAACAGAAGATCGTACAGAGTGACACAACATCATGAATGGAGCAATTGCTGTTAAATATTTGGCTCTATTGCACTGCATTTTAATTCCGTTGAGCAGATGTTCACCAGTGCTAAGAGTTTATGGAGAAATGAAGCTTTATCCCGCTGTCATTTAGATTATTTAACAGCAACACATTGTAATGGGGGAGACCGGGATGGTTGAAACACATGGCGATCTGTGACACCATCATTTTAATCAATAAGAAATGAACTACGGGGTGAAATCACCATTAAACATGATCTTCAGTAAAGAGGTGAATATATTTGACTTGCTTTCCGCGAATAATGGGCTCAAATATAATAAAAGAAAATCACAGTTTGGATGCAAGTAGTAGCTATAGATTTCTGAACTACTTTATTTTGTTGCAGACACATAGCCTATGGGGATATTAAAAGTTGGACAAAGATAGCTTAAAAGGAGAACTGTAACAATGCACTGTTTCTCCAACTCATTTCTTTCTGAAACGCATTCATGCATGTCATGCTTTCAGAGCAGTTTTCCCAAGGAAAGAGGTTAGCACTCATACAGTTTGTAAAGGATCATATAAAGACACACACTCACACATCAAAATAACCAAGGTTTCTGCAACAACAACAAAATAAGAAATGCGTTTTTATTTTTATATTTTTGATAGTGGAGTTGTCACCACTGTGTTCATGGACTTTTCAGTTAGTTATCATTTGTCACATCTTCTTTTGTTCAGTTTCCCGCCACTAGCCTGTCTCCCTGGTTACCATCATTAGTTAATCTGTACCACTCTATTAATTACCATGTTTGCTATTTAGTTCCTATATAGTCTTTGTCCGATCTCCGTTATGTATGGTTGTGTTTATCCTGCCCGTCTGTCTGCTTGAATAACTTTCATTAAAATAGATGTACATTGATTTTAATCTGTTTGTCTTCGTCTTCCTATCTACTGTAAGCTAACCGTGACAGAAGTGCAGGTTTGATCCGTTTGTCTGATATCTGAGTAAAGGAGAGGAATGGCTCAATACTCAGTTCAATACTGTTTGGATTAGACTGGATTTTTTTTTCCACTAAGAGTCACACTTGCTGAATCATAATGCACTGAAACTCTTACTGGAATACAATGTGATGTATTATTTCAGTAAGAGTTTAGACAGATATACACTCACCGGACACTTTATCAAGTACACAATGCTATTATTGGGTTGGACCCTGTTTTGCCTTCAGAACTGCCTTAATCTAAAAACAACATCAGCTATTATGCACACGTAATCTCTTTATTTGTAGTATGTAGATTCTGTATTATGTGTTTATTTGGTATTGTGTAAATTTGTATTTTGTGTACTGTATATTGATTTGATTCTTTGTGGCATTGATTCAACAAGGTGCTGGAAACATTCCTCAGTGATTTGTCCATGTTGTCATGATATCATCACACAGATGCTTTAGATCTGCACATCTGTGATGTGAATCTCCCGTTCCAGCACATCTTAAAGCTACTGTATTCGATTGAGATCTGGAGACTGGAGGCCATTTGAGTTTAGTGAAATGAAAGCTTTAGCATAAGTTCTGCCGGGAAGACTCAGTTGTTAGGTCACTCTATCTTCTCATCTATCCAATCACATTCTAATACTCGTGGTATAAAAGATTGGTACTTACACACGTTTGAGTTTGCAGATGCTGACGCTTCCATTCACCTCCATCCTCCCCACCACCACCAGGATGGTCCCTTCCTCCATCCTCCCCACCACCACCACCAGGATGGTCCCTCCCTCCATCCTCCCCACCACCACCACCAGGATGGTCCCTCCCTCCATCCTCCCCACCACCACCACCAGGATGGTCCCTCCCTCTGTCCTCCCCACCACCACCACCAGGATGGTCCCTTCCTCCATCCTCCCCACCACCACCACCAGGATGGTCCCTTCCTCCATCCTCCCCACCACCACCACCAGGATGGTCCCTCCCTCTGTCCTCCCCACCACCACCACCACCACCAGGATGGTCCCTTCCTCCATCCTCCCCACCACCACCACCAGGATGGTCCCTCCCTCCATCCTCCCCACCACCACCACCACCACTAGGATGGTCCCTCCCTCCATCCTCCCCACCACCACCACCACCAGGATGGTCCCTTCCTATACCTCACAGGGGGTCGGCTGCGCCCCTGCCTTTGTCTTCAGGAAGGATATGCAGAGTCCGGACCCTCAGATTGCGAGCTACGGACGGGGCCTACGCCAAAGGACTTTATTGCTTGCTGGGCTGTTAGTAAATGTATAATTGTCACAGTATTTATTATCCCGAGTCTTTCTGGTCTTTCATTGTCATGTTCAAGAGTCCAGTTTGAGATGATTTGTGACATGGTGCGTTATCGTGCTGGAAGTAGCCATCAGAAGATGGACATGGTCAGCAACAATACTCAGGTCGGCTGTAGTGTTTAAATGATGCTCAGTTGGTGCTGAAGAACCCAAAGAAAATATCCATTACACCTTTACACCAGCAACAGTCTGAACCGCTGATGCAAAGCAGGATGGATCCATGCTTTCACGTTGTTTACACCAATTTCTGACCCTTCCATCTAAATATCAGATTAGTTGTTGCCAGTTTTTAGTTGTTTTCACAGATCTTTGTGAACCGGGATCGCTTTGACAACTTTGTCATCTGTACGCGAAAAAAAGCAAATGAAAAACGTTTCTGTTTTCTGTGCATTGCCGTTATGTGAACGAACCCTCAAACTAATCTTCAAGTTGCAGGCATGGATTTCTCCAGCCAACATTCAACGTTTGTTTTGCTGAACTTTCTTTTTCTAGATGACTTTATGTACTATATCTTCATTTTCCCTCTGTAAGTCGCCGTGTGGCCTAGACGAAAGCAAAGGCTCTCATGTCTCATTTGTTGAAAGCCCTCACTGCTGTTACTCTCTATCATTTTTCGACGTGCTCATCAGCCAGACAAAAGATCAAATGCTTTTCTGCGAGTCATTTCTAGCCATCAATAAATGTGATGGTTCCAATTTCTCCATTTAAGATGACGCACATTTTGTGCCCTTAAGAAGAAAAATAGAATATTAATGGGGATCAAAGTGGACTAAAACTTCAGAAAAGCCAAGGCTAATGGAGTGTATTGAGCACATCATTAATAACAGAGACTGTGGGTTTGTAATAATCTTGTTATGGTTTGAAATTATAGGAACACGTAACAAACAACACTCAAACTGAAGGAAGCGTGTTTAATATGATGATATTAACAAAGCTGACAACAGGTTTCTGTACTGAAGTGATTAGAGAATAAGAGTTTTTAAGCAAAACATGTAAATGCCGTTGTGTGTGCAGCTCTGTTATTGCACATATGATTTCCCCAATTACAAAACATGACTTAAAAAAATAAGACACATCATTTAAACACTTTCTAAATTTAATTTCTCATTTTGTTACACAAATTGAAGGGACGTTTTCATGTCATATCAGTTATAGTTTACGTATAGTGTATTAGAGCTGGACCAGCAATGTACTAATTGAACTAGTAAACCTGTTTGGCAAATGAAATGTAATATATTGTCATGCTGTTATTTGCTATTGTGCATGTTTATGTTCCCCCAGATTATCTCTTTATGAGTTCATTTCTCGTTTCCATCACTTGTCTGAAGGGTCACAGGTGCACAAACAGAGGATATAATTTACAGCCAGGGTCCAAAAATAACACGCCAAATTGTGAGTAAAAATTGGCTTTGGTAAGTAAAGTTACTCGCCAACTGGCTGTTAGCGTTATTATGAACATCAGACCCTGGCTGCTAACAGGGATGTGAGTGATTCAAAGTAAAGACTTACAAACCGTCTACTAAAAACATCTGGCAAGACTCAATTATCTTCTAATGACTTTAACCAGCTGTTAGACCTTTTATTGACAGGCGTGTGCCCGATCAAATCATGTTTGTTCAATTGAATTTGCCACAGGTTAACTCCAACCGGGGTAGAAACATTTCAAAGGCGATCCAGAGAAATTCAAATGCTCTTGAGAAATATATCCAGTGTCCCAGAAAAGGATGTGAATACTTATGCAATTATTTCAGGTTTTATTTTGTAATAAATTTGCCAAGCTATTACAAATCTGTTTGGTAACACTTTATTTTGATGGTCCCTTTTGAACATTCTGTTGACTATAAGTAACTTTGCAACAACATGTCAACTTATTCTAACCCTAACCCTACCAGTCTACTAATACTCTACTAATGCTCTAATGAGAGTTAGTAGACATGTAGGTGCAATGCTACTTCTAGACAACAGAATGTGTTAAAGGGACCATCAAAATAAAGTGAAACCATCTGTTTTTATTTTTCATGATGGTGTATTCAGTGTAGATTGATGTGGAAAGTAAGTAATTTGAAGCAGTTTAGCAAAGGCCTGCATGATAACAAATGTGAAAAAATAAATTATGGGAAATTAAAATTGGCTTTGGTGAGTAAAATGACTTGCCAACTGGCTGTTAACATTATTATGAATTGCAAAATGATGCTGAACTGTTTAAATTGAGTTGTAAGCGTGATAATTAGAGCCTTGCTCGCTGCTAACAGGGATATGAGCGATTCAAAGTAAAGACTTACAAGCCTCAAGATGACTCATTCGTCTTCTAATGACTTTTACCAGTGAAAAATTATTACCATCAAATGTTATAGAACTCGAATAACTATGGAGGCTTGTTTCCGCCACAGAATAAAACATTTTAAAAGATAATTGCGACTTTTTATCTCACAATTGCGAGTTTACATCTCGCAATTCTGACTTTATGAGATGCAATTGCGACTTTATATCTCGCAATTCTGACTTTATAACACGCAATTGCAAATTTATTTCACGCAATTCTGACTTTATAAGATGCAATTGCGACTTTATTTCACACAATTGCGACTTTATATCTCGCAATTCTGACTTTATTTCACGCAATTGCGAATTTATTTCACGCAATTCTGACTTTATAAGATGCAATTGCGACTTTATTTCACACAATTCTGACTTTATTTCACACAATTCTGACTTTATATCTCGCAATTCTGACTTTATTTCACACAATTCTGACTTTATATCTCGCAATTCTGCCTTTAATTCACGCAATTCTGACTTTATATCTCGCAATTCTGACTTTATTTCACGCAATTCTGACTTTATATCTCGCAATTATGACTTTATTTCACACAATTATGACTTTATATCTCGCAATTCTGACTTTTTTTCACGCAATTCTGACTTTATATCTCGCAATTGTGAGAAATAAAGTCAGAATTGCGAGATGTAAACTCGCAATTGTGAGATAAAAAGTCGCAATTATCTTTTAAAATGTTTTATTCTGTGGCGGAAACAAACTTCCATAAATAACTGTTAGCTGACATGTAGTTGCAAAGTTGATTATTGGTAGAATGTCTAAAATGGACCAATGAAGTGGGTATTTAATTCTTTCTTTGGCTTACTGAGAAATGTTTCTGATATTCTTTATGCCAATGTTAGTTCACCTTTTTGAAAGCCAGTACCTTTGACATTTTGCAAGTAGTGAACTAGACAAAATGACAGCTTTAAGCTCTTTAGACCATGACAGGGATGAATTAACTCACATTTTGTCCCAAATGAATGACATTTTAAGCATGACAAGGCTGTCACACGTTTGCCTGACTGACCAAGTTAAGATAACTGCACAGAATGGCCCCGAATAACAGCCTTCTGAAGACTGACTGCAGAATGAAGTGTCACATCAAGGGAATCTGGAACATTCCTAGATCATTTCCTTTTTATCAGGTCAGAAGTTAACCAACAAAGATATCCAATCAGACATGAAAAAAAAGAAGAAGAAGAAGAAAAAAAAGACATAAAATGTGACATTCAGATGTGCTGTACTATATATAATCTCATATCGCATTACTCGTCACTCCAGGCATTTTCTCAAACAAACAGTCAAGTAAAAATGCAAATACTTTAAATAAATACATACATATTTGTCTATATTTGCATCCATTGTACCTATTCAAGTTATAAATATTATGGCAAGGAGATGCAGAGATTTTTGACCTCAGTTTTTGATCAAAAGCACCTAAAATATGCTGTTTTGCACTTGAAAGGTTATGGAAGAGTTTTTTATGTTAAAATGAATTCTCTTAACCCAGTTTATTATTCATTAACTACTATTAGTGTGCAATTCAAGGGTTTATCTTCTCCCTAAAAGTTTGAACATTGAGACCCTCAGGCACCTGAGACCTTCCTCTAAGATCTGTCAATCTCTTTCCAGCTCAACCAATAGGGTGAGTTTGGGGGCGTGGCTACTGTAGAATGCTGAGAGTTTGGGTTCCCCCAGTGTTTCTGAAACTATACTTCACCTTTAAATAATTTTGTTCTCATTATTACACATTCACAGTAAAAGCCAACATTACTGTGGTGACCACTTAGAAATGTCCTGCTCAAGTCATGCTTGCGATGGTGGTTCAGGTTGATCAGCTGCTTCTTTAAACGTTTCATTATCAACGTCATCGTTACTCTTCGTTTCACTGTATATCAAGAGCTGAGGAAGAGCTGAAATTTAGATTTGCTAACGGGCATTTGGTTTCCAAAAATGCACTGTAAGCGGTTGACCAATCACTACAGACTGGGCCATCTGACCAATCAGAGCAGAGGAGGCTCTCAGAGAGGTGGGGTTTAGAGAGTTCAAGCTCACGCAAAGGTTTGCTACGGTTTCTGGGTTGAACGACATGTTTCTTGGAAATGGGTTTGAGATACGTTTTCTCTTGTTTGGTGGGTGTGTGAAAAATGTCAGCCAAATCAGCAGGAACATGTATATAAACCACACGGCGTTAAAGAGACAGCTCACACAATGGGTCCAAGTAAAGTCGTTTACAAATGTGTCCTGTAGCTCGGTATATGCAACAATTGAAGATATTAGAAGACATGTTTGTCATAAGAGTTTTATAGAATAGCATATCAACAGTGATCAGCAATAATGATAAGCCTAATACCCACAATGAAAATGAATAAGGTCATATAGATTATAACACAGTCTCGGAGGTAAGAAGTGGATTATCCTTCTTCTGAAATGTTTGTCTTTTCATCCTGAAATGCGAGGCAAATGCTGGATCACAATAATTAGGAACCACAGTTTCCACAAATCCCCTCACTCGATTGGGATGTTCTCTTTTATTCTGGACGGCAAGGGCAGTGACTGTAACATCGAGCGTATTTTGCATTATTAAACACGTATTTATACCGATTTCATCAGACTCTGAAAATTCTTCAAAAAGAACTGAAAGAATGTCCTTCTCAGCTGCCGTAGTTGCAACTCTTGCGTCATCAGAACAGGGCGTTCAACGCACTGCCGTTTCTGTTTAAAAAAAAACATTTTGCAACTTTTTGTCGGGGCTGAACGCAGCAAAGATCATTTATCAAACTGTTTCAGACACTGTGAGAAAAAAAGCTGATGCTGCAGTGTATATTATGAGAAAATGAAAGTGTGTTTTGACCTTGGATGCGTGTAAACCTATTGAAGGAAACTTTATTAGGAACCTATAAGGCTGTGTTCACACTTGGCATTAACATGCGAAAAGACAAAGTGTAAACGCGCTTCTGATGGGAATGTTATCCGATCAGCGTGTCCAGGTTCGGAGGGAGTCGAGGACGTATTGTGATCAGATCTCAGTGTAATGTAAACGCAGTCCAGCCGTCGTGTCTGGATTCATTATTCCCCCTCCTCTCTCCCGAACTGAGAGCTGTGTGGTTTTGCGATACAGTCGAGTGCGAAGTACATCGCAAATATACTGAAATGTTTGCCTTCGCACCCGAAAGTTGCAGAACCATTAATTTTCTGTAAAGAACGCGCATTTTTCCCACCACAGCTGGCAACGTTCTCGGACCCATACGTTTCTCTGTACCGTTTCCATTACGGCATATATCCACATTATTAGCACTTGTTAATCATTAATTACTTGCACATTATTAGTACTTCATCCTCCTCATTTTACGAGATTTGTAAAATGTCCCCAGACGGAAACTGGTTTTAAAAGAAAACCCCAATTTATTTTATTTATTTATTTATTTTTCGCGGTAATGCGAGATCCGATATGCTATCCAGATACAGAAGCCACTTGATGTGGACGGGTGTAAACACACCGTGTCCTGATTGGCTTATGATCCGATAATAATAATAATAATACATTTTATTTATAACGCACTTTTCATCAGAGATCTCAAAGTGTTAAAGTTCAACAGGTTAAAAACAAAAAAGATAAGTCCCGATCTGCTTGATCAGGACACGGTGATCGCATGTTAATGCCAAGTGCGAACGCAGCCTAAGATAGCATTATAGGGGCTCTTTAGGTCTGAATAATTAGGTGGCAAACGTTCTCTTGCTGTCGCCCTGTTCCTGTCTCTCCACCTCTGTCTCACACAGAACTGCCTTTCGAGTCGATTGATGTTGTTGAACGGAGCGGCGCCGACTGCGTTTGATAATCTGTCATCCACACGCCGTGCTCTGTGTCATCAACATGCCACGAACACTGCTTCACAAATTAAACACTGACATTTTAACTTGAAAATCTGCACTTACGTGACATGCTGACAAAAACGAAGCAAATACCAAGAAGTGTTTGCTTAACTGGAAAACCAGTGGAGGCTTTCTGACAGGAGTGTTTAGTTTGTTTCGCCACTTCCCAACATGCATCAGCCAGCGTAAGATTTATGGCTTTTCTAATTAAATTTTGCTAAGCTGGCAGACACTTGAGCGAACTGTGATGTTCCTCCTGGATTCTGATTAACAGGGGCTGAATTCATTATTGTCCTGTAGTGCTCGTCTGGGTCCTTAACAGCCCCGGCTAATTAAAAAGAATAATGCTGCCAATATTATATCACATGCAATCAACATTTATGCTTACTTGTAAAAAACGTAAATACACAAAAGACTGTAGGTGTGTAGTATTAACCTTGACCTAAAGCAAGAAAACTTTTGAACCTTCAAAAATACTTATATATTTGCAATTCTGAAATATGACGATAACGTTTGTGGCCACAGACGCAAAACGAGACACGACTAGTGTAGCTTTAATAATTCAGCATCTGGGTTATTTTGTATTTCAACCTAATTTGGTGCTCAAATGTCTTTACTTTTTCAGTCTTTCAAATAATGAGTCGAGAAGAAATGTTTTCATTTATTACACTGCAAGTTTGGTTAAAGGTGCTCTAATCGATGTCACATGTTTTTTAGGCCAATTTTTTTTTTTTTGTCACATCCAGCAAACATCTCCTCACTATCCGCTAGCTGCCTGTCCCCTGAACACACTGTAAACAAACGCAGTCTCTGTAGACAGCCCAGGCTCCACAAACGGCAACAAAAAACAAACTGGCCCAGCCTGGACCACGAAACATAACAAACCGTGTTCCAGCCAATAACCGACAAATAATGATTTGGGGGGGTTAGTGCGCGTGCACATGAAGGGGGATGTGGGGGGTGGAGGAGAGAGAAGCATGAAGAGGGAAGTTAGCTAGAGGAGAGATGTCCTAGACAACGACAACGACTAACATAAAAATGGTATATTCTTGAGAATTTTTATATGGCCGACACACGACCAAAGAGACGACGTTCCGATGAAGTTTTACATCGAATTTACCAAATTTACACAAACCAAATTTACATCGGAAAAGCATTCAAAAGGTGGCGAGAACTCCGCCGGCAGAAGGGCTTCCAATCCCACATTCAGGAGGCTCTGTTTCTGCTGGACAGGGTAAATCCAGTTTGGTTTTTCTAAATGGTTCATGACTGTTTCAGGAAGCACGGGAGGGAGGGGGAGGGAATGGGATGAGAAGGAGGGAATGGGATGAGAAGGAGGGGATGGGATGAGGAGGAGGGAGGGTCGAGCTACGTTTGACAATACTTCGAACGTCAACAAGAAGTGACGTCCCCCAACATCGCTTAGTGCAGCTTTAAGTATAGCACATTGTTTAGGAGGGTAAAATCCCTGAAACTTTTTGCCAAGCATATTCGTTTCAATGGCACGTCTAGTCACCACTAAAATCTGACTAAAATGCTGTCATAATATCTAGAACTGGTTTTAACTTGGCTGTTTGACTTTATGTCCTACAGCCCACATGTTGAGTGGATGTTTGACTTGATGTTGAGTTTTACAAGGTGAGAGTGCGTTTGGTTGTCACACTCTTTAGTCCAGAGAATATTCTCAAATTTCTGCTTAGACAACAAACCTAAAGTCTTGACTACAAAACACTATTGAAAGTTTAAAAAGGATACCGGTCATTGAAAACAATTTGACTTTTTGTAATACTATGGGACAAGTATTATAGTAGGTTTATAGGCTTTTCAACAGATGAAAAATGTAAGTGCAATACGCATAACTATTAAACCATTGTTTTGGTTAACAGACAGTGTATTTAATAATTTGCATACCTTTTAAACACATGTGACAGCTTGCCTCGGCTTGACATTTATGAACAATGCTTTTGTGCTGAGAACACAAGCTTCAACCTTTCCAGTCACCTTTTGAATGTCTGATTGTATTGTGTTCACTTGTTCCCAACAGCAGTTATAACAATATGATGAATGTGGAATTGTTGCTTGGAGGACAGAATTCACAAAACAAACGTAACAAGCACAGCTAGAGAAACACACATTTGAGTAATTGGACTTTTGACTCAAAACCATAGTTAATGAATATATGTACCTCGTGACGACTTGCCCCATCCTCCCTATAATTAATATGGTAAACATATTGTGCTGTCAGAACAAACTTGTAACAACTATACTTTTGTTTTTATTCGTATTTTGAATTGGTTTTATTGTTTATATTTTCAATTTTAATATTCAAATGTTTTTTTTTTATTATTATTATTATTTTTTATTTTATTTTTTTGGAATAAGTCTGTATCCAGTTTTTATTCAAATTTATTTAGTTTTAGATGTTTTAATGCACCAAGTTAAACTAAATGAAAATAAAAGTTGCTGAAATAAAATAAGCTTACGCTTTTGCTATATATATATATATATATATATATATATATATATATATATATATATATATATATATACTGTATATACAGTACCAGTTATAAAGTTATTATAATGAACAATAAAGTTATAATGAACCTATACATTTTAAATGATGATTTATTTTGTATGGCTTTAGTTATAGTTTTAGTTAAATATAATAACAACCCAATTGCACAGTGTAATTGCATAAAATTTTGACTTTTGGTTCCCAATATTCCAATGAACATTGATGGTGGAAAGGTTTCAAAGGGGCGTTGGGATCATATCTGATATGGAGGACAGTGAACATGAGTGGATCCAAAAGTCTGGAAGATCTTTATTTGATCCCATAATTCTGTTTTTATGAAAATGGTATACATGTACATGATGCATTACTTCATATTGAGGATGAGTCATCATGTGAAGGCGGGCAAAGATTGATATGTCAGAAGACCAAGGTCTTCCCAAAAGAAGACCTTGGTCTTCTGACATATCAATCATTTCTTGATCATATTTGTGTGAAAAAGTAACAGGGTTTGTGCATGTGACGGTTAAGTTCTCCTCACAAAACGCTGCAGTGTGTTGATAGTCAAATGAATATCCGGATGACCTTCACTGGGAATGACTTAAGCCACAGACTTTAAGGCTTCAAAAGCCTGGCTTCTTTTAACTCGTCGTCTGCTTTCATCTGTTTTAACACAAGGCTTTCCTCTCTTCATAACTCTCCATCATGTATCTGAAAGTGTGCAGTTTAACAGTCTGGTTAGGGTTAGGGTTAGGGTGTCTGAATGTTGAATTTGGTCATCTGAAATTCACTTCATCGCTTACTCTATATGCATTATATCTTTTGATAATGGTAATTTGCTATCTTGCTTTTTATGTCTTGTGGTTCTTAGCATTCATTTATGCTTGAAAGCAGAATGATTAAACTGTAAGTGACAGTGAACCGGTTACAATTCGGTAACATTTGTTAATGTATTGACTAACAATGACATTTATTGTGAATGTTTGTTAATAAAAATGTTAATTTCAGTTCACAGTGCATGGACTAATGCTAGCAGATACAACATTTAATATTATGTAAAATGTATTAATGGGCCTTAAACGCTGAAATTAACATTAACTAAGATTGATAAGTAGAAGAATTAAGGGCCTTTTAGAAGTAAATAAAGCATCAATTTTAAACCTGTATAAGAAGTTATTTACCTCAGTTCTCTAGTGTATCTGACAGTTGTTACGGCACAACATTTAATATTTCATTGATGTTAATGTCAGACATCAGAATTACACAAGTAAAACAGCTCATGTAATATTTAAAGAGGTGGTTGATTATGATTTCACTTTTCTAACTTTAGTTAGTGTGTAATGTTGCTGTTTGAGCATAAACAACATCTGCAAAGTTTCGACGCTCAAAGTTCAAAGCAAAGGGAGATATTTGCTTTTTAAGAAATCACTTTTTAAAGGACAAGTTCGGTATTTTACACTTAAAGCCCTGTTTTCAGATCGTTTCTGATGAAATAGATCGGTTAAGATTGAAATTTGGACACATGCTGCTGGCCCGAGAATTTTCGGTTTCTGTGGTAAACCCTAGAATTTACATAAACCCCGCCCCTGAACATGATTTATAGATTATCATGACAGAATATGCTGATCAGTGACTAGAAGATAACTACACATTAGCTACATAAATTCATCAACTAACCATTCAGAAATGTCCTGTTGCTTTTACATGTTGTCACTTCTTCTTGAGTCTCTCCATCATTGTCTGACTCCGGTTTGAACATAAAAGGCTAAAAGTTTTTGAAATTTTCAGTGCATGTTTCTGTGAGATAAAAGGACATGAGTTGTTGAAGCTCCGCCCCCTCTGCCGGGAGCAGCAGCTCATTTGCATTTAAAGGGACAGACACAAAAACGGTGTGTTTTTGCTCACCCTCAAAAAGTGACACTTTTAACATGCAATATTGAAATATATGTGGGGTATTTTGAGCTAAAACTTCACACACACACTCTGTGGACATCAGAGACTTATTTTACATCTTGTGAAAAGGACCCCTTTAAATAAATCTTGTGGTTGTTTGGCAAAGCATCTTTTCTTAAATGAGCATTCACTATGAAAGAATACACTATTTCACTAACATTAAGTGTTTCCTGCGACATCTCTTTTTCTTTTCATTGGGAAGTGCCCTCCGAGTTAGAGACACGTCGAGCTGTTTTACGTACACTGCTGTTGACTGTAAGTTGGCATAAATACATAGATTTACTTGCAGTGTTTCACAGGAGGAGGGCAAATGCTAATATCAAATGCAAATGATCAGGTCTGATCTGCCTAATCTGTGATAATATGAGAATAAATGACAGCGGCTGTCTGCCTTTGAAGGTCTGCTTTGAAGACCATTTCTTTCGCTCTGCCTTTCTTTTTTCTTTTCCAGTGGGGTTGTGTGAACCTTTCGTAAGACCACAACAGACTGCTAATGAATTCAGTCACTATCAAAGAGAATTTGATAGTTAAACCTGACCTTTTTTTTATTTTCATTTTTTTTTTCATTGATTGATCAATCAGTTTCAGTGTTTATCTACACATATGCACATGCAAAATTACATATTCAAAGCATTACAACTGAATATTGCTCATAAACCTGCACGACTGATTATATTCCTGGCCACATGTCCTGATATTCACTGAATATTTACAAAATGAATGCAAGTAAAAATTCACTGAGACAGTTTAAGGAATCCTTTGAATTCACTTGTAAGTTGCCTGAGCGAGTACGTGTAGCATATTAAAAATTATATTAGTATGAAAGTGCATATTCCTCTCATGTTATTAACACTTTCACACATCATTTCTGAGCACTTGTTAGCTCTTGGACTGTAATCAGATCCAACCTTGGCTCTTCGCCGCAGAGAAAATCCTCAGTTTTAGCTCTTTGTGAATGTTCAATACAGCAAAGAACCAAAATGGGAAATATTTCTGCATCATTTCATAAATTATTTTTGGACGTTCATCGCCATGGTGATCTCACTGCGGCAACAACGGCATCAAATTCATGGATATTGCCTTTAATAAAACATTAGACTTTAATTTGACTTGGGCGTCTCGATTATAGCAGTAAATCCAAGAGTTTTGCAAAAATCATAAGTGGAAATATTCTGCACTGATTGTAATACTGCAGAATGTGATTTTCTAGTCTGTTTTGAATCTCCCAGAGGAAAACGTTATTGCCCACAATTGCTCTTTCATTGCTAGCGATCAGCTATCAGCTTCGTCTCAGGGATTCCTACTATTTCTTAGGATAAACAAAACATAGTTGTCATACAGTAAGAGTCCCGTATGAGCTAAACAGAAATAAATGTGGATGGCTGGCAGCTCTGATGTGTGATCTTGAGAGAGTCTGATGAGAAAAGTTAAACTTCAGATAAACTTCACATGAGTTTCTAGATGTGGCTTTTTATAACAAACCCTCATAAGTGAGCAGAGAAATCTAGACAAGTACCTTACCTGCCACTAGCTGTGTTTCCATCCAAAGTAGAGAATTTAACTTATGCACAAAATGCACAAGTTAAATTCTTAAAACTTGTGCGAATAACGCAGCATTTCCATCCAATGTGTTCAAGAGATCAAAATCATCACTTCCAGGGTGATTGTGGAAGTGTCTGCACTCACTGTGTCTGTTTTACATTTACATTTACATTTAGTCATTTAGCAGACGCTTTTATCCAAAGCGACTTACAAATTAGGACTAAATTAAGCGAGTCATCATGAAGAGGCAAAAAGCAACAACAACGCAAGAAGTGCTCAAAATACGAAGTTCAGGTATTATTCAGAGTAGCATAAGCCTGATAAGTGATGTTTCAAAGGGAAAGGGATTTTTTCAGGGAAAGGAATGTTTTCCCTCCATCATAAACGAGTGTGTCTCAGAGCGTCAGACCAAACACAGTAAACGCTGTCATGTTCTCTAGCGTTCGGATGCTGGTGTTCGGGAACACACTTGTGTGTGTGAGACGCTTCTGGAGGGAATTAAACCAAATCATTCTGATCACACACTTTGACTCCGGCGTTTCAGAAACACCAAACCAACATTAGAGATGCTTTGATGCCATTGGTCCACTGGTTTCGTGGTCACTCCGAGTTACGTCGGATGACGACGATTGGGGTTTCGCTTAGAAGCCTATCACCTTCGAGTATATAAAACGAGCCAATGGCAATGAAATGCCATGGGTCTGCGGAATTTGCATAGCGTAACTCCGCCCGCCGCAGGGGGTATATAAGGAAGTACGCTGGCACAATGCAGATATGTTTTCGCTTCGGAGCCGAGAACTTCTCCACTCCTGCAAGCCAAATATTCTGAGTTAGTCTTCTCTTACCTTCGAGACGAGCGAACTCTCCGGTGTTGGTGTGACGGCGATTTCAGCGAGTGCTCACTACCCTGCTGATCTTGTCAGTGATCTGACAGATAGTGTGTTTCTCCCTGTTCGCTTCAGCATCCGCGGAGTTTTTCCTCTCACAAAAAGAGCATTGCACGTGGCACGTCTTTTTAAAGATGCCTCGCCCGTGCACTTCTGGTTGCGGTGGCGAGATATTTTTCTCTGATGGGCACGATCGCTGCTTAGCGTGTTTGGGCGTTGATCACGCTAAAGCAGCGTTCGTGGATGACTCATGTTCCCACTGCGGGAACATGACCATCTCTATGCTGCGGTCGAGACTCAATGAGCTCACTAGAGCGAGAGTCCCCCTACCCACACCCCGATCTACTGGTCCCGAGAGGGCTAGTACTTCGGCTGGTGGCCGGGGTGACCTGAGGGTGACTGTGTGGGACATACCGCCGACACGTCCACGGTCCACACACCCCTCTCCAGCATCAGCACCCGCGAGTGTTCAAACTGAGACCGCTGGTCCCTCTTCGGAGCCCCAGCGCGTCTCGTTTGGAGCTCCAGAGGAAGATTCTATGTCTATCGCTGCATCACAAGGTGGGCGCGAGTCCTCGGGAAGTGAGGATTCGGCTGTGTTGCCGCCCTCGGGCGTGCCAGCATTGCCCGAGTCTGATCCCGAGCTGACCGCCATGCTTTCCCGGGCAGCCGCGGCCATTGGTATTGAGTGGTCCCCGCCACCTGATCCAGTGCGCTCGCGGCTGGATGATTGGTTTTTGGGAGCGGCCGCTGACACCCGTCGCCGCCCAACCCCAATACCATTCTTCCCGGAAGTGCATGAGGAAGTCACGCGGTCCTGGAAGGCTCCCATGTCTTCCCGTGATCGTTCGTCGGCTTTCTCCGCCTTTCCTCCCCTCGATAGAGCTGATGCTTGTGGGTACACTGGGATTCCCACGGTTGAACGTTCTGTCGCGATGCAGCTGTGTCCGACAAGCGCTTCATCACGTGGTGATCCTAAGCACCCGTCCAAAGCCTGTAGATTCTCGTCTACCATGGTGGCGAAATCTTACAGAGCGGCGGGACAGGCAGCTGCCTCTTTGCATGCCATGGCCATCTTACAGGTCTACCAGGCCAAGATGCTTCGTGACATGCACGAGGGTAGGACAGATCCAGGGCTCTCTGATGAGCTGCGCGCCGCCACCGACCTCGCTCTCCGGGCGACGAAGGTGACCGCGCGCTCCCTGGGTTTGGTGATGTCCACAGCTGTGGTCCAGGAGAGACATCTCTGGCTGAACCTGGCTGATATGCGTGAGCCCGAGCGGACTCGTCTGCTTGACGCTCCCATATCCCAGGCCGGCCTTTTCGGCGGTGCAGTCGAGGACTTTGCCCAACAGTTCTCGACTGCTCAGAAGCAGACTGAGGCGATTAAGCACATTCTGCCCCGACGCTCTGCTGCTCAGCCATCGGTACAGAATCCTCAGCCTGCTCGCCGCCGAGGGCGCCCTCCCGCGGCTCCCGCCCCTCCCGCACGGCCCCAGCAGCAGCCTTCATCTGGGCCGCGTCGTGGAGGAAGCCGTAGGAAGGCGCCACAGCCCTCTCCAGCCCCGCAGCCCGCTAAACGCCAGGCTAAGCGGCGCTCCTGAGACGGGCAGCTCAGGATTGGCTTTCTTTTCTCTACAGGAGGTGGTAGCAGGGCCACTCCTTCCCCCGGTGGAGGGCCGGGGGAGAATCTTTTGTTCTCCACTCCCCGCTGCTCGTCTCACGACGGGCAGCACCCTAATGTGGTTAAAGAAAGAATCGAAATCCCCAATCCTGAGCCTACAGAGCCAGAGGGCCGCAGTGCGCGCCACCCTCGGGTCCCGCCACTGCCGCCCTCCTCTGTCCCAGAGGTCTGGGATGACAGCACGCGCCGCCCACGGGCCACGCTCCTCTCATCCCCCTCTGTCGCCAGACCCCTGCCAGAGCACGCCCCCGTGGGACGCGCGCCCTCCCCTGGCCTCCTCTGGCAGGACGCGGTTAATGACCGTGCCCCCGCACAGGGCCGCAATGCCACCCTCGCCGGGGCCGGTCATTCCGCCTCGCTGCCCCACCGACGGTACGTCTGTGGTTCGTATGACCCCGCTGGTGCACTTTCTGGAGGCCTGGCTAGAGCTTCCCAGACTGTCCCGCTGGGTCGCGAGAACCATCAGGCTCGGCTACGCGATTCAGTTCGCGCGATCTCCTCCCCGCTTCGGCGGAGTCCGCTTCACTATGGTCGGTGGCAATGCCCCTGTCATGAGAGCGGAGGTCGCTACCCTGCTGGCGAAGGGTGCGATCGAGGTTGTCCCTCCAGCCGAAATGAAGTCCGGCTTCTACAGCCCTTACTTCATTGTACCCAAGAAGTCCGGTGGGTTACGGCCAATCCTCGACCTGCGCGTCTTGAACCGCTCCCTTCACAGGCTGCCGTTCAAGATGCTAACGGCCAAACACATCCTCCAGTGTGTGCGGCCGCAGGATTGGTTTGCAGCGATCGACCTGAAGGACGCCTACTTCCATGTCTCCATTTTACCTCGACACAGACCGTTTCTACGGTTTGCTTTCGAGGGGCAGGCATACCAGTACGCGGTTCTCCCTTTCGGGCTAGCCCTGTCTCCTCGCGTCTTTACGAAGGTCGTCGAGGCAGCCCTTGTTCCCCTTCGGGAACACGGGGTTCGCATCCTGAACTATCTCGACGACTGGCTAATCCTAGCTCACTCTCGAGACCAGGTTTGCGAACACAGGGACCTTGTGCTCCGGCACCTAGTCCGTCTGGGCCTTCGGGTCAACTGGGAGAAGAGCAAACTCTGCCCCGTGCAGGGGATCTCTTTTCTCGGTATGGAGATCGACTCGGTCGCCATGTGCGCGCAGCTTACGAGCGAGCGCGCGCAGTCACTGCTGACTTGTCTTCGTCAGTTCGAGGACAAGAGTGCGGTTCCACTGAAACTTTTTCAGAGGCTCCTGGGGCATATGGCATCCGCAGCCGCAGTAACGCCGCTGGGATTGCTTCATATGAGACCGCTTCAGCTTTGGCTTCGCGATCGAGTCCCGAGGTGGGCATGGCAACACGGCACGCTCCGAGTTCCAGTGACTCCAGCCTGCCGTCAGACCTTCACCCCGTGGGCGAACCTCAATTTTCTACGGGCCGGAGTGCCCTTAGAACGAGTTTCCCGGCATGTTGTTGTGTCAACAGATGCCTCCAACACGGGCTGGGGCGCCATGTGCAATGGTCATGCTGCCGCGGGCTCCTGGACAGGACCCCAGCGCCTTTGGCATGTCAATTGCCTCGAGTTGCTGGCTGTACGTCTCGCCCTGCACCGCTTCCATGCGCTGCTCAGGGGCCAGCACGTACTAGTCCGTTCAGACAATACCGCAACAGTAGCGTACATCAACCACCAGGGTGGTCTACGCTCCCGCCGTATGTCGCAACTCGCTCGCCACCTCCTCATATGGAGTCAGAAGCATCTGAGGTCGCTTCGAGCCATTTATATCCCGGGACACCTGAACCAGGCGGCCGACGAGCTGTCTCGAGTTCGGCCTCTCGCTGGAGAATGGCGACTCCATCCCCAGACGGCCCAGCTGATTTGGGATCAGTTCGGCGACGCACAGGTAGACCTGTTTGCCTCCCACGACTCGTCCCATTGCGACCTGTTTTACTCCCTGACCGAGGGCACGCTCGGCACGGATGCACTGGCGCACAGCTGGCCGCGGGGCCTACGCAAGTATGCGTTTCCCCCAGTGAGCCTTCTTGCGCAGACCTTGCGCAAGATCAGGGAGGACGAGGAGCAGGTCATTTTGGTTGCCCCGTATTGGCCCAACCGGACCTGGTTCTCCGAACTAGTACTCCTCGCGACAGCACCTCCCTGGCCAATTCCTCTGAGGAAGGACCTCCTTTCTCAGGGACGGGGCACCTTATGGCACCCTCGTCCCGATCTTTGGAACCTCCATGTGTGGCTCCTGGACGGGACGAGGCAGGTTTGAGTACCCTACCACCTGCGGTGGTGGCTACCATCACTTCCGCTAGAGCATCGTCCACGAGACATGCCTATGCGTTGAAGTGGAACCTCTTCGTCAACTGGTGTTCTTCTAAACATCAAGAACCCACGAAATGCCCGATCAGTGTCGTGCTTTCCTTCCTGCAAGAAGGGTTGGAGCGAAGGCTGTCTCCCTCCACCCTGAAAGTGTATGTTGCCGCCATTGCCGCACATCACGACGCAGTCGAAGGTAAGTCTGTTGGAAAGCACGACCTGATCGTCAGGTTCCTGAGAGGAGCAAGGAGACTGAATCCTCCTCGCCCTCCTCTCGTTCCCTCTTGGGACCTCTCAGTGGTTTTAACTGCCCTGCAGAGTGCTCCCTTTGAGCCTCTGCAATCAGTGGAGCTTAAGTTCCTGTCTATGAAGACAGCGCTCCTGGTTGCATTGGCCTCCATCAAGAGGGTAGGGGACCTGCAGGCATTTTCGGTTGACGAAGCGTGCCTGGAATTCGGGCCGGCTAACTCTCACGTGATCCTGAGACCCCGGCTTGGATACGTGCCCAAGGTTCCTACCACACCCTTTCGAGACCAGGTAGTGAACCTGCAAGCGCTGCCCTTGGAGGAGGCAGACCCAGCCTTGGCACTGCTCTGTCCAGTACGCGCCCTCCGTGCTTACGTAGACAGAACGCGGTGTTTCAGGACCTCAGACCAGCTCTTTGTCTGTCATGGTGGGAAGCTGAAGGGAAAGGCTCTCTCAAAGCAAAGGTTATCCCACTGGATAGTGGATACCATTGCTTTGGCATACCAGCAGCAAGGTCGTCCGTGCCCCCTTGGTGTGAAAGCCCACTCCACACGTAGTGTGGCTTCCTCTTGGGCTCTAGCGCATGGCGCCTCGCTAACAGACATTTGTAGAGCTGCAGGCTGGGCGACACCCAACACATTCGCGAGATTCTATAATCTCCGAGTAGAGCCAGTTTCTTCTCATGTACTCGCTTCAACCAGCCGGTGCTAGATTCTGCTCAGGTGTCTTCGCTTGCTCGCCATTCCTCTCCACGGACGGGATACGTGCGATATTTCTCTCAGGTGAGTCTGATAAGCTCTGAGTTTCCTCCAGCACTGGTTACGTCAACGCCTGAGTTATGCCAATCTGCCATAACGCAGCTTTTGCGCTTGACTAAGTGCCTCCATGTGCATGGTTCCCCCTCTGGGCGACCCCCACATGTGTATTCCACTGTAAGTCTCCTTGTGAGCGTGTGTCTTTCCCTTGGCAAGCCACCTTGCCACCCCTGGGGTTTAAAATTCCACCTGCGGCTGGACACCCCAGTGATTTTCCATATGCAGCCCTCTGGGTCATATGTGTATTCTAAGTCCCCCCCATCAATGGCTGGGCATAATTGCATATTTCTCTCTGGAGATATGCTTCCCAGTGTACCTTGGTATCCCTGTGTTAAGTAGGACTCCTTCGTTCGTGCTAGTCTCACAACAGGGAGCTCAGACTTACGCAGGGCACTGGAAGACAGCCGAGGTGGCGTGATTAGACTGGAACCCCAATCGTCGTCATCCGACGTAACTCGGAGTGACCACGAAAGGGAACGTCTCGGTTACGGATGTAACCCTCGTTCCCTGAGTGGGAACGGAGACGTTACGTCTTCCTGCCACTTCCGCTGTACCGCTGAAAAACGCCTGGGGCTAGTCTCGGCTCCTCAGCGAAGACATATCTGCATTGTGCCAGCGTACTTCCTTATATACCCCCTGCGGCGGGCGGAGTTACGCTATGCAAATTCCGCAGACCCATGGCATTTCATTGCCATTGGCTCGTTTTATATACTCGAAGGTGATAGGCTTCTAAGCGAAACCCCAATCGTCGTCATCCGACGTAACGTCTCCGTTCCCACTCAGGGAACGAGGGTTACATCCGTAACCGAGACGTTATCCAATCACAGCCTATACTCACTCAAAGTCACAAGAGTTTTTTTGTTTTTTTTTGCATCGAGGGATTTCCTTGGTCGATGTGTTTTCATAGTTATCGGATAAAAAAAATGATAAGCCTTAATTGAGCGCATAAGTTTTTATGCACATTTTTAGAATTTATGCGCATCTTACCGTTTCCATCCAGCTTTTTTTATGAAATATCCCATAAAATGCATAAAAATAGGCGTATCGAAATTAAGTGTAACCATTTCATGTTTTTCAGCAAACTCAATGATCCTCTGAGAAATCGAATCCATGTCCAAAATGTGACATCTGTCAGATGTCTGTGATTGCTGATCGCATCGGTTCTCCTCGTGTGTTTCTGACTAACCTTACCTTCTACATGTTGCACCTTTCAATATAGACATCATCAAATGAAGTAATATAATATAAATATAAATATAAGAATTTAAGTCAGGTAAAGATACTTGTCTAGTTTTCTGTACTCAGTTACGTACCACTCATGTGAAGTTTATTTAAATATTGTGTATAATAAAACAAATTATATAAATGAAAAATTGTATTATATACAGTATATTAAAAGCCTTCTGTAAAAATGCATGCAATAAAATTAGTATTTTTGTCTTGTTTCCAGTCCATATATAAAACAATTCTTAAATCAAGATGCATTTACTAGATGAATAAAATTACATAATATAGTATGTCTTATGTTCTGGAAATTAATCAAAATTAAGTGAGTTTTTGCTTTAAAAAATGCTAAATAATCTGCCAATAGAGTAAGAAAAATAATCTTAATTCAAACAGAAACAAGATTATTTTTCTTAACCCCATTGGCTGATAATTTTGCTTGTTTTAAGCAAAAACACACTTAAAAGACTTTTCCTACTTTAGTAAATGCATTTTGATTTAAATATTTTTTTGATATTTGGACTGGAAACAAGACAAAACTAAGTAAGAAAAGGTTTTTTTTTTTTTTTTTTTTTTTTTGCAGTGTAACACTCACATCTAAAAAAAACACACATAATAAAAACAGAGATGTAGTCTCATCCGAATCAGTACGTAAAATCAAACACATTGTGTAATAAGAATTGTAGCTCAAAATTCATTTAGAAAACTGGTCCTGTTCAAATACTGTACGGCTGTTTTTTGCAATAAGATCTCAACTCTAAAGAAGGACACAACCAAATTGAGATATTAAATAGATTTCACAACTCACTCTCTTGTTCTTGCTCCACCATCCATACACTCAGTGAAAAAGGGCAAAATTCTAATGACATCAATTCAGTTTCACATGTAACCTTTCACAGGTCTCAACGCATTATCGTAGTCGACGGCACACAAAACAACTCACCGATGTTCTTCCACTTTTTGTTTTTGCTGAACTACTGTAAAGTCCCAAGCATAAGTTGAGATTCTGGCCCTTGGATCCCAGCTAAGCCCGACGCTCCTGCTTGTTACTCCCAGACAGAGTCCCGTCCATTGACACAGCTTAGGGATTTGAGGCCGGATTAGTTGAGGAGAGAAGTGTAGGAAACGCTTCCCCTAATGTTGGCTCTAGAGCGATGTTGGAAAGTGCTTGCGAGCTCTTTTGTAAAGCCCCCGTCTCTCAATTAGATTGATTCCTGGGCCTTGGCCTTGCTTCAGAGCGAAGCTCATTTGTTTCAAATAGGTTTAAGATGTCTGGGGCAATGGAGCAAGGTGGATCTGTGCCCTAACCTTTACTGCCCGGGGAAATAGAGGCGCTCGACACCCAACAATAGATGCTCACTTACAGGCTGTCAGGAGATTCTGCTGGATATTATAGAGACTCTGATGCTTGGTCGGCTGCTTCTCTTCATTAATCTCTGGAAAGTAGAACCGCTTTACGGGAATAGGCCATTTGTCAGCTCGTCATTCATAGTTAAAGTGCACTGTGCATGAGAAAACAAAATATTTACTTAAAGAGGCTTATGAAGGAAAAATTTATATTTTTATATTTTTCAGTTTCATGAATAAAGCTCCTTACACTAAATGCTGGGTTGTTTCAACCCAACTTTGGGTCAAATATGGTGTAAGCCCGTTTATCTGTCCAAATGGGTGAAGGTATCTGTGCATTACCTTTTACGCAACACAACAAGATTAAATGAAATACATTTTCTCATATGTATTACCTCGTTATTTCTTCTGACTCCATAAATGAAAAAAGGTTTTAAAGATATCTGAGCATTATTAAAAGTGAGCGAATGTCTGATTATTCTTTTTATCTCTTTAATTATATTTTGTTCAGATTAGAAAACGATGTCGCTCAGAGGTCCTCATGTTCACAAGCTCATCAGTTTTAGTCACCAAACAGAGGTAATACCTGAGATCGGTCACATTCACACTTACACAATCAAAGATACTTTGGTACAGCCCCCGTGGAATAGCATACACTTGAATTTAACTTAAACGTTTACTTCAGGCGAGGTATGGCCACTATTAAAGATATAAGCTGACCAACATTACTTTTCTTATAATAGCTTTGGATTGGCCATGCCGTGGTTTCCCACGTACACTTATCTAAAGTAACATTAAATTAAAACTGAGGTAAGACACACCCAGATTTAGGTTGCTCAAGCCCTAAATGGAAATTCACTTCTTGTCTTTGCAAACCAAGTACACTTGAATCAGTGCCAAATATTAGTCGTCACTAATCTAATGCAAAACTTGCGGTAACATCCGTTTAATCTACTTGGGGAAACTATTTCAGTGTCAGTCAGAATAAAATCAAATGTAACAATTTATTATGTCAGGTAAATGTATCATGCCAATTTCATAATCAGTTCAAATATAATAAATACAAAGCATCAAATGCTCTGGAATAAAGAGAGAAGATGCGAACCTGACATTATAAATACATGATGCTGAGAGTCTTGGCCACTCTCAGCATCACAGGCTAATTTGAGCTACAAATCGCCCCGAGCGTCTTGTTGAAATTCATTAAAAACCCAGACCAAAACAGAAACTTCTTTCACATGGTAACAATTGCTAACAATGGGAATTTGCATTGAGTTTACACCTTTTGAGAGCAGGAGGTCATTTGCCTGGAAGACACACCCTCCTCTGTGTGTGAGTTATCTCTAAACTCTTAAATACCTTTTTACCTTTTGGTTTACTTCTTTGGGAATGACACCTTTGTTCCAGTCGCACTGAGACATTTCAAATGATCCCAAACATGTATAATACTGTATGATTATTATTCTCATTAAACCATATAGATTGTTGGGTGAATTTTGGTGATTTCAGCATGAGAGAGAAGGAATGGGGGAAGAGCGAAAGAGATGTAGATTACGATGATTCTGTGGTGAGACTTGCGTTCAATTGTTAATTTCCTTTGTTCCCTCTCTTCCAGTTTTTCCAGTCTTATGGACAAACCCAACCGTTGGGTTAAATTTTTAAATAAAATGTTTTAACCCAACTTTTGGGTTTGTCCATATTTGACCCAAAGTTGGGTTGAAACAACCCAGCATTTTTTATGCTCACTTACAGGCTGTCAGGAGATTCTGCTGGATATTATAGAGACTTTTCTCTTCATTAATCTCTGGAATGTAGAACCGCTTCACGGGAATAGGCCATTTGTCAGCTCGTCGTTCATAGTTAAAGTGCACTGTAAATGATAAAACTAATTATTTACTGAGGCTTTTTATTTATTTATCAGTTTTATGAATAAAGCTTAGTTACATATAATGCAATGCAATTCGTTGATATCTGAGAGATGAACAAATAAATGATGATGAACGGGATTTTTCTATAAAAATATCAAGTAAACCTGAGTTCCTTCAATCTAGTAGCTTGCTAGTAGCATACATGCTGAGTTTCAACTAATTTTTGTGACAAGCTCACAGAAGGGAACCCGGGACGACAGAAAGCGGTGTAGATTTGAAAATCATGCTTTCCCCCATTATGGTTGAATCACGGAAGCTACACCAGTTACTTTGCCAAGAGATCTCTTATTTATTATTTAATATACATGTATCAGACATACAAGATAAACAGGCATAGATGAATAAGGCTATAGGTGAGGAGGTCTTCATTCCAGATTTCTCTGTTCTCCATTTCTCTATCCTCTCACCCCATCATGCCTCTATAGCCCTATTCGGACGGGATTAACTTTACAAGGGTAGATGGAGTAATGTCATTTTACCACAGGACAATGGCCAATTTGCACGGGATAAGATATCTCAGTAAAACTAGCAGAAGTGGGAGAGTAACTCGATTTGCGCATCGCCGTCACTCCTGTCGTCATGTGTGTATTACGCTGCTTCCTGATATCATGTGCGCAAACACATATAACCTATATTTATATACAGTATATATATATATATATATATATATATAAAACAGTTATGTCCAGTCGAACGATGTATTAATTAACTTCAGATTGGATTGTGTTGGTAATAGGCACTAACCTAACGCTAAAAGATGTTTCGTGTCTCTAACAAGTGCTGTCGATCTTCTTTCTGATTTGAATGGTGTGTGTGAAACACTTGAGTTTTGCCACAGACTCGTCCCAGCGTCTAGAACGCAGCTGATGCTTTTCCAAGCGTCTCCATACTTGAAAAAACGTGGAAAACTACTTTTAAAAAAGAAATGACAAAATATTTTCGTACATATTTACAGCGGGTCTATTCGCACGGGATTCTGTAATCTTTACTGCCATTGTCCGTAATGATTACTAAAGTGCACATTCGGACGGGACTAAAATCACTGAGAAACTCTGGTAATATTTACTTTACCCCTCCTCTCCATGTTAAACTAGTCTCGTCCGAACAGGGCTTAAGTTTCTCCTTCCTCTCACTCCCTCATGCCTCAATACAGTCAATACAGTAAGATTGAGCTTATATACACCACTGAGTGACGTAGTTATAACTTCCTTGTAAGATAGCAAAACATGTTGCTTATGTTTAAAATGGAATGTTTCCTCATGCTTACACATGGTACAATCCACTATCCCTCAGTGTATACATTAGTGGTACATTTGCATCAGTTGAAAAACATTCCTTTCTCTGTAAAGAACATGCCAGCTGTACACAGTTGAAGTACACGTCATCATTGGAAAGTCCTATCATCCTATGTTCAGTGAACACACATGCTTGTGTGCAAAATATAGCTCATCCCATATCTCTCATCAGCACACATGTACAACATACTCTGACTTCACAAAATACATTATGAAATTATTATGAAAATGAATAAAGAAAAATAATGCAAAAAAATAACATTAAACAGTAAATGTTTAGTCTTCAGCTGCACCATGTTTGTTTTCTTTATTTCACAAAAGCACAATATTTTGTTTTTATTCTGAGTGTATGCATGTAAAAATAGAGCCTTTACAGTTTCCTACAGTCTTACTCTTATCTATGACCATCAATGACAGAGTATTTTAAGTTGTTTTCTGCTGTTATAATGAGATCATTTGTCATTGTGTTGATTTGTGTCGTGGAAGTCTCACTACAGTCCAGCGATGCAATATGTGTGTCCTGTAAACGTGAAGACTCGCGTCTCCTCATGGAAACGTGAAATAGACTCTTTTTCTCCTTCTCACTCATCTTTCTGTGATTTCTTGAAAAAGCGTAATATTGAATTTTGTGGATCCGCCATTGATGAGTTAATGAAGTCTCACGTCCAAAGACAATGACACCAATAATCAAACCAATAGGCATTGTACTGTGCAGCATCAGTCAATCTATCAATTAGAGTAACAAATCAACAATTCCTTTTCTTCTTTTTTTTTCTTTCTTTTTTTTAGCAATGAGGAATCTGGAGCTGGGAAACATCAAACAACATCATCCAGATGTGCTAATCACCGGAGCTAGGCAGAAAAAGGCACACTCTCTGCACATGTTTCATGTTTCATTATTTTATTTATTTTGTATTTTTATAACACAAGAGATGCTTTTCAGTTTTGTTGCTGATTGTGACCAAATACCTTGTTTTTTCTCAGCCCTACAACAGAAAATGACTCCTGCAAGAATGCATTCAGTTTCCTGCTTAATACGGTAAAGGAGTCGTACTGTAACTCGGGGACTAAATGCCTTGAGGTGGAACAAACTGTAATTTGCAAAACTGTCTGTTAAAAATAAATGAAAAGAAACATAACATTGGGGATGTGTTGCTTTTTCCTGTTGAACCGATCTCATATCAAACCGTGAACCCAAAACTGAGTGAAGTACTGAACCGTGACTTCTGTGTACCTGTAAATATTACCAAAAATATCAAAGTTATTCTTACGTTTACTTTATGAACATCAGTACAGATTTGACCGCACAAAGACACGTGAAGCACAAGCTGAAGGTTTGTAAAATTATACTAAAAGCCTTTTACTTTTAAACTATCAATCAGACAACAGAAGATATGGAGGAGATTGTGAACGACAGTTCTTTTGGCAAAGTTTTGATCATTTAGAGGTCTTAGAAATTTTCATATCAAACATGATATGGGTTAACCTTTCGGTCTGTTCTTCTACTGATTACCATCAGCACTGTAAAATTCATCTCCCTTTCTGTTGAGCCACATTAATGCCAAGACAACAGATTGGGCTGTTCTTGATCCTGTCCAACTGGAACTTAACCTCCGCCTTCCCAGCATGCCTTTCAGTCTCTTCCTGCTCCGCGTCTTAGACAAGGTGAATGAAACCAGAGACTGACTATACACCAGGAAAATCCAAATGTGTGAATCCAAGTCCAAGTTGAATACGGTTGTGAATAGTTTTTAGTATTCAGTATGTGGATGTTAGTTTATTCAAATGTCCCAGGGGCTGTTTTGTTTGTTTGTTTGTTTTTGTTCGTAAATAAATAAATAATCATATTAATTTTAAACTGATAATTTATATTAATGTTGCCACAAATGCAATTTTAGTTTATTTTTATAATAGTTTTATTCACATTTTCAGTTAGCTTTTATTTTATTTGTATTTATTTGTGTTTATCTTTTTGTAATTTTGTCAACATTTTTGTTTATTGCCAAGGCAACATCTCTAATTTTCATTTAGATAAAGTTTTTCAACTAATATTTATATTTGTATTTTATTTCAGCTTTATTTCAATTAACAGAACTGTTCTTAATATTTGTAGTTTTAGTTAAAACCGTTTAGGGACATACTTCAGAATCAATACGACACTGGAGCAGACTGTAAATATGGAACGAGTATCAAACAAACAAACAAACAAACAAACAAAAACAGATATGCATGTTAATTTGAAGAGCTAATGAGTGCTCCTTAATTTGACGAGCTGTAACTGTAAAAAGCACTTGACATCACCACACCCTCATTTAAGCGTATTATGGGATGGATTTGTTCAGCTAATATCTTGAGCTCAGCACCCACTCAAATACCTCTTCAAATAATAGGATTATTTTGTTCAGTGGCTTTCTTTTAAAAAACTGTTTTCAATTCTCCTTGATCTGCAGAGATTATCTACATATCAGCCTTTCACATAAACACACACCTGCACTAAAGCATGCATGCACTTACACACATGTGGACATAAACACACACCTGCACTAAAGCATGCATGCACTGACACACATGTGGACATAAACACACACCTGCACTAAAGCATGCATGCACTTACACACATGTGGACATAAACACACACCTGCACTAAAGCATGCATGCACTTACACACATGTGGACATTAACACACACCTGCACTAAAGCATGCATGCACTTACACACATGTGGACATAAACACACACCTGCACTAAAGCATGCATGCACTTACACACATGTGGACATAAACACACACCTGCACTAAAGCATGCATGCACTGACACACATGTGGACATTAACACACACCTGCACTAAAGCATGCATGCACTGACACACATGTGGACATTAACACACACCTGCACTAAAGCATGCATGCACTGACACACATGTGGACATTAACACACACCTGCACTAAAGCATGCATGCACTGACACACATGTGGACATTAACACACCTGCACTAAATCATGCATGCACTTACACACATGTGGACATAAACACACACCTGCAATAAAGCATGCATGCACTTACACACATGTGGACATAAACACACACCTGCACTAAAGCATGCATGCACTTACACACATGTGGACATTAACACACACCTGCACTAAAGCATGCATGCACTTACACACATGTGGACATAAACACACACCTGCACTAAAGCATGCATGCACTGACACACATGTGGACATTAACACACACCTGCACTAAAGCATGCATGCACTTACACACATGTGGACATAAACACACACCTGCACTAAAGCATGCATGCACTTACACACATGTGGACATAAACACACACCTGCACTAAAGCATGCATGCACTTACACACATGTGGACATTAACACACACCTGCAATAAAGCATGCATGCACTTACACACATGTGGACATTAACACACACCTGCACTAAAGCATGCATGCACTTACACACATGTGGACATTAACACACACCTGCACTAAAGCATGCATGCACTGACACACATGTGGACATTAACACACACCTGCACTAAAGCATGCATGCACTTACACACATGTGGACATTAACACACACCTGCACTAAAGCATGCATGCACTGACACACATGTGGACATTAACACACACCTGCACTAAAGCATGCATGCACTGACACACATGTGGACATAAACACACACCTGCACTAAAGCATGCATGCACTTTCACACATTTGGACAAACAAGAGCCAATCTCACCAAATCATACCACAAAATCATAACGGCAATTAAGCACATTTTCTCACAAACTCATTATACTGTAATGTGTCTGGAAGTTTTACCCTTTATTCTTATGTGTTCTCTTAATTCTAAGTGACAATACTCAATAACTGAGACTAAAACCATTAAAAAAAATCTTGTTTGCTTGAAATAAATGTATACACTTAAAATTATTTAATTTCAGCTATATGCCAAGGCAATATTTCAAATTTTTCAATTAGTTTAACTAGATGTATAGAGATAACTAAAACTGAAACAAAAATGTATAAAATGAAAATTTCATAAAAAACTATAGACATATAAAAACAATATATAAAAATGACACACAAAAAAACAGACTAACAAAGTACTAAAAATTTAACTAAAATTTAAATGTAAATGGTTAATATTAATTAAACTTTTTCAAAATATTAATAACAGCTATTATTGTGCCTCAAAGATACTATAGTGCATACAACATATCACGATGTAATAAAAATAATAATGGGGCTAAAATAGCTAAATATAATTTATAATAACTGAACATGTTCTTGAATGGTTTTGTGAGATTAATTTACAAATATTAAGTAAATGTATTATAAATATGCCATACATTCACACTGGACTTTATGCATGTGCAATCCATTTTGCTGTTACAACTAACATGCTTTGAAACACACACACACACACACACACACACACACACAACACACACACACACACACACACACACACACACACACACACACACACACACACACACACACACACACACACACACACACACACACACACACACACACACCCCTTCTGTTTGTGAGACAATGGACTTTCTGCACCTGCGTCTGCAGAAATTATTATTATAACACAGGAAGACTGACAACAAAGATACTTTTAGAAAATAAAGAAAAAAGACTATTGCTCAGCGTCAATGCAAATGTGTTTTATATGAGCAGTCTGACACAGAGTGAAGTCGAGCGATCACATGCATGCACTTTTGCATTGACTTGAGACACTTGTCTATATTCAGAGTGAAATACGAGTCCTGGGAGATTAATTCCCTCTCAGTTTCAAAGTAATTTCCTATGTTTTTTATTATTTTTATTTTTAATAATATTCCTCAAAGCAGCCGCAGTGTTTTCTTCTGTGGGCTGAGATATTGACTGAGGCATTGACTGTAGTGACAACACATGAAACCAAAGTGGAACTGGATATTTGTGATCTTTTAAATAATTCATTGCCAGAGCCCAACATATCAAGGAAGCAATTATTTTCCTGTTCTTTATGCAGATGAAATGCTACATGCATGACTTGCCTAATGAGTCTAAAAAAGGACAATTTGTCAGGGAAAGGCAAAAGACTCAATAAGTTATGAGTCGTATTCTGTTGCATATTTAATTACTGATTTTATACCTCGTGCCATCAGCCTAATCAGAAGATGTTTTTTTTTCCTGAAGTTAAGACGCGGCGACACACGATTCGCGAGGGTCTGAACGCTGTGCCCTCGGAGAAACACTGCATTGCTTTTCCAGCAGGTGCAATAAATCGATGCACTGAACGAAAGAATACGATTAGAAAGACAAATGGGCTCCTCGTCCTCCTGACTCTCACGTGACTCGCAGGATCTTGAATGAGAGATGTGGACGTGACGTCATGAGATCAATGCTGGCGTTTAATGCAGAAATAAACCCTGCTGGTTTCATCATGTGCTACAGATGTTTGAGCTGCGGATCTGATGTGTGTTAACACTAATATTACCAGTTCAATCCAAGCCAGTGTGAACCCAAATAGAGTGAATGACACTATCAAGACTGAGACCAGAATAGCGTTTCCTGGAGATTAAAAATCCTGGATATTACCCTGAACAATCCTGGATATTACCCTGAACATATGCGTTTTGTTATTTGAACAGAAGCACACTATTATCTGCAAAATACTTTGCATTTACATTTGCATAATAACATACATTTTCTTTTTATGACAGTGTATGCTTTTTGGTGAGTTGCAAATACACACACACACACACACACACACACACACACACACACACACACACACACATACACATACACATACACATACACACATACACACACACATACATATATATATATATGAATTGTATATTTTTTTTCATTATACAATAAAAAAAGTAAAAAACAAAATTATTCATCAAGGACAAAAGTGATCAAAAGTGAGAGTAAAACATTTTTATTTTTACTAAATATTTCGGTAACACTTTATAATAACTGCACACTATTAATCATTAGTTAAGCATTAGTAAACAGTTAATTCATCATTTATAACGCATTAATAGACATTAATAAGCAGTTTATAAATACAGCTATAAAAGCTTTATTCTTGATTTATAAGCATATCTATAATGTGTTTAATAATTGTTTTTTCATACTTCATTAATGGTCAATTTATCGTTTCTAAATGAAGTATTGCATTATTTACACACCAGTTCTTTAGGAGTTGTCAGTGGTTCATAAGATAATTTAGAAAGTGTGAGTAAATGTAGTTAATTCAGGTGAATTTGTATAAAGCATTTAGTAGTGTGTTAATAAATGCTTTATTAACATGTATTTCTACTGTAATTCAGGGTTAATTCAGGGAGTTATAAAGCATTTAGTAGTGGTCAGTTCACTATGTGTGTGAGCTCATCTAAAGTGAGGACTAGTTATGCCTTGTAAAGCATTTATAAAGGAGATTTAAAGACTCAGTATCTTCTAAACAGAAAAGGAAACAAACACACACAGTGATAAGAGAGTCTTTCAAAAAATAGTTATTGTTCTAGAAGTTTGACTGGTAGTGTAAAGACATGGATATTATCATGATTGTTAATGTTCATAAACCGAGAGCTTCTGTTGCCCTTCAGGTTTTCTCAGATGCCATGATACAATATCAGATTCGGCTCTGGTCTGGAGCATATGGTGGGATATGGATAATATTTGGCACAGATGTGTCATACGGACGTGTCCCGCGAGCAAACGCTCGTCCCGTTCACACTCAACAGAAGCTTATAATAGATTATATCCACGACTAAAGCACAGTCCAGTTCCTTCACTCACCACGTCTGATTTACAGGACGGGTCAAGGCATGTTGTTCTACAGTCCATCACATCATGTTCCTCCTCATAATTACCAGTCAGGCCATTTTTAGTTGCGTCCAAATTTCATTATATTTCAAACAGCATTTATGTGAATTAATTAGGCTTTTTCTGTCTTTTATTTGTGTGGAAAGTGTGTTTACAGTGTCCTCAGAGTGTTTCTCATTGTAGTGCGGGACAAAAGTAATTGCTTTCAAGATTCGTAATAAATAATAAATCACAATAAAAGTGCATTCCAGAATGGTAAAAAAATAAAAAAATAAAAATGAAAACAATAAAATAATACAAAATAGATGTGCACATCCAAAAACCCAGATGAAATAAAATAGTCTGAATTGATTTTAAAGCATACAATTCAGTGTTTATTTTTTTCTTATTTGTCTTTTAAGAAATCATGGTCAAGGTAATAATACCCTGGCTTGTTTAAATGACATCCAATTGCTCTGAATCAAGGCTGTTGTGTCCTGTTTTTGTTAGAGATAAGCACTTTAAAAAATAAAGCCACAGAATAGTATTTATTTAGACAGACTCTTGAAGTCACCATGTAATCAAAATTGACAATTCTTACTTTTTATGGAATATTGCAGTGTATATTATAAACGATTTATTTGTGTATGTCATTATTGATTTGAATTCATGTTCCTTGTAATGATGAATAATAATAACGGGGGCGGGGCAACCTTCCACCAATAGCAAACCACAACCATCCAATCAATTCCCACAGACACAATCAAGCCCCGCCCACATTTGTTCTTGTTCCAGAAGCCGTTTTACACGGATATACGACACAATAGAAGAAAAGACTAGCACAACTTTCATTTCATGCCGACTTTAACGTGATTAAATTTGTTAGTATTATTTTGGTTTGTAATACATTTGCATAATGCCCGCCTCTGGTCTTGATTGGCTGAACAGCGTCTCTTTGCCCCGCCCTCAAACATGATTAATCTCAATGAAACCGCACGCGATTTGGCAAAGGCTGTGATTATTTTCAGTGCAGCGGCTGATCGGTAGTAAATGCTCCATCTGAACACCAGAGGGCGTCTCACACACACACACACACACACACACACACACACACACACACACACACACACACACACACACACACACACACACACACACACCACATATCCATCTGAACACCAGAGGGCGTCTCACACACACATACACACACACACACACACACACACACATACACACACACACACACACACACACACACACACACACACACACACACACACACACACACACACACACACACACACACACACCACATATCCATCTGAACACCAGAGGGCGTCTCACACACACATACACACACACACACACACACACACACATACACACACCACTTATCCCTCTGAACACCAGAGGGCGTCTCACACACACACGACAAATATGTCCCGCAGAAGAAGACAACACACGTCATTCCAGGGAATCTCTTTTGGGCATCATCGCTCTAACTGAATAAACATATTGAAACGCTTTGATTGATTAAACACGACTAATAAACACACGACTGCCTTATTCTGTGTAAGAAGCACATCATCTCTCAGAAGGAGGAGCTCAACTGTTGTTATGAAGTGAGTTCGGAGTAAAAGCATGTTATAAATGTTGTCTTTTGTCGGACAAGAGGTTCATAAATACTTCTCATGTTTGGAAAGATGTTTGACGCGTGTTGCTTTTTCAAAAAAAGACTCAAACTCGCAGTGCTTTCAGAGTGAGCAGCGTTTACAGAGCCAATCATCAATGACAAGCTGCACATAACTAATAATCACAGCCTTTGCAATAAGCCATAAGCCAAATCGGTTTAAGTGCGATTACATGGAAATTTCGATTAATCGTGCAGCACTAACCCACCCCATCGTTACTGTTCGTATCACTGTGATCAAGAGCTGATTTTCAGATATGATAATGAGCGTTTGGTTTCTGACCAATCACAGCAGACTGGACCATCTGACCAATCAGAGCAGAGCAGCACTCAGAGAGGCGGGGTTTAGAGAGACTGAATCATTGATTGAAGCGTTTCAGATCATACTTATATATTACTATATTATAAGAATATTATAGGGATACTTTACCTCTGGAAAGATGAATGTGTATTTAAAATTGGTCATTTATGTAGTAGAAATGTGAAATTATTTTTGAATTTGGAGCTTTCTAGACTGAGAAAAGGCAGAAAATTATTTTTTGGCTCATGTGGATGAAAGACAACAACTCCCAGAATGCACTTGGTTCGCTGCCCTACGAGGCCACTCCCAAGCCACGCCCACCGGTAAGAGTGTGCAATTAAACAACTAGGCTAGGCTGCTAGTTGACTAGAAACTTAAAAGATGCCGTTTTATCACGAGTATTCGTGACGAGTTTGCCCGGGATTTCGAGATCGCCCAAAATGTCCGGGATTCGGCTTTTGCGTTCTACAGTCGGCATTCATCATGTTTACTGTGGCGAGCAGGACGAGGCTGAGGGCCGTGGGAGAACGGCGCGAGGCCGGTGGCGTGATTACTGATGAGCGTGTGAGACGCACCGATCTCCTATCTCTCACGGAGGAGCGGGAATTTTCTTAGCAATGTTAAAACGCACATCAACCGATCACTTGTTTAGCGTTCATGTAAACACTACATTCAGATTCACCAATCGGAATGAATTCAGTTAGATTGAAACAAAAGGTGTGCATGTAAACAATGAATGGCGACTGCAGAAAGCAAAAGCCGAATCCCGGACATTTTGGGCGATCTCGATGGCCGGACATGTCCGGGAAAAAGAGGATGGTAACCCCTACTACTCAGCTTTCTCCACAGATCAAGAGCCTGCTAGCTTAGCTTCCAAAGAAAGATGGCTGACACGTTAGCTGTGTCCCAATGTTGAAGGCTGCATCCTTCGAAGGACGCAGACTTCAAGGATGCAGCCTATGCGTCCTCTGAAGGACGCTCCATGTAGCCTTCCTTGGATTTCCTAATTGCGCAGCCAGGTGTTCCCGATCACCGCTCCTGGCGCCAAGCAACAGTGCGAGAGGACAGCTACTATCCTGATCATTCATTTTGATACAGTAAACAGCTATGGAGCCAGAATTGGCTATTGTAATTTTTATGTTTTATATTTTACTTGAGGACATGGTGAGGATGTTTTAGCCCCGGCGCTGCCAGGTCATGTATTTTCGGTTTAGCCCTGTTTGAATTCAAAACCCAATTGAATATAAAAAGTCCAGTATTTCTCGCACTCGTCATTGGCAGCTGTCACAGTTGCCAGGCGACAAGAACAATCCTTCGTAGGCTAGACCGGTCCGAGCGCGTCAGATGCGCCCTTTGATATGGGACGCTGCTGTAGTGAGCAACAATTTGTTAATATTGTGACTAATTTTGTTACTTTAATTTTCGGAACTGCATATTTCGTTAAGTATTCACTTACAAATGTGAGGTAACCTACTGAAGTACTTTTTTCCTCACATCACAATATGATTACATTAAACTACACAAAAGTAGCTATATAATGTAACAACCAGATATTACTGTATATTGAAAATATACAGAAGTAAAATGCAACATATACGCAGTAATGCAGTAGTAGCCTAATATAAATGCAGTAGTTATTAAAAGTACTTTTTTCAGAAAGCCGTCGATTGAATCAGCCCTGCAAACCTGTTGGTAGACAACTTAGTGGATAGTGGAAATATGCACTCAAACGCTCTGGAGACAATCCCAGATGATGTCCCACCAGCAGGAGGCCTTAGGGGCAGCCCATCCCGGTCCAGCAGCTCAGCTCAAGAGTCAACATCATTTTTTTCTTATTTTATGTATTGTAAAATTAAATGTTTATGTTGATTTTGATATGTTTAACGTATTTTGTAAATAGTTGGAAAAAGTGCTTTAATGTAGCCTATAGAACAAATGATTTTCATTTACCAATTTTATTTGAAAAAATAAAAAGGTATAGAATTTGTTTCATGCAGAAAGTATTACTGTCATTACAAAAATAAACAATGTCCAGAACAATTCATTCTCTTTTATTTACACAATTAAAGTAGCATAAAAATAAATGTACATCATTTTTCTTTTAAAAAATAAAAGTTAAAAAAGTTAAACAAGAATATGTAGAACATTTTTCAATCATTCTCTCAAGAAGAGAAAACAGCCTGTCCATCCTCTCCCTTCTTTCCTGTGCACTCCTCGCCTCTGCCTCCCTCTGTAGTTGCATTTCTTCTCTCATCAAGTTCAAAAACCCGTCCTGTCTCGCCGCCTTCGTGCTGGTGCTCCTGCTGGTGCTACTGGTGGTGCTGGTGCTGCTGCCCCTGGCTCCTCCTCACCGTGGGCACCCACTACTGAACTCGGCCCTGGTGTGTCCTCAGGGATTGAGGCGATGAGGACAGGGGGGTTGGTGCAATGCCTCTGTCCCAAAACCTCATCCATGAGGACAAACCAGGGCCAAGTTTCAGCAGTGGGTTTCCCACTCACACCCTCTCCTGTCCCAGGACACTTGCAATCCTAAAGGCAGAGCAAATTAACCATGGCTTGTTAACAACAACAGGACAATACATTTCAGCAAAGATGTGTGTATTACTTTTCATATATATATATATATATATATAAACCCATTTTTTGCTTAATTGTTCTAAAAAAGCAGAAAAGGGTACTTAACACAGAGGAGCAATCTTAAGTGCATTGTTAACACTGCAAAATATGACACATCAAGACATGCATACAAAATACTTAAGAAATCATATTTCTGTATACTAAAATTTGGTTAAAACCACATAGCATGACAGCACTACAAAAACACATAAAAGTGAAACCCCATTGCCTTATCTACTGCTTTTCTTATTGTTTTGGGCTTTATTGGGTGAGTGATATTTCTTATAATACACAAGTGCAAATATTACAAATAGGTCGTTAAACTAATAACGTTCTTACCACAAGTTTTGCCTAAAACTACATGATAAATGTAGCCACGCAATGGTGACGAAGGAGTTAAGAAGAAGTTTATAAGAAATGTAACTCTGGTTTCGCTAGCTATTTGAGTAAATTAAAACATAATACTTACATTTAAATGTGAATTTGCTGTCCACCACCGATCTCTAGTCTCGGCCGCCTTTAAAAATAAGTAAATAAATGCTGTCGTCAACGGCGCGCAATGACTTATGGGGTAGAATAGGCCGCTAAGTGTCCATTTATGTATCCTTCTTTTCACGGGGAAACGAAGGGTGCATTTGGCGTCGCTTTTGAATCAGGGAAGCCTTCGTCGCGGCGCGATGACGCAACCGGCCTTCGAATACGGCCTTCGAAGGATGGAGAATTGAATTGGGACAGCCTTCATCGAGCCGCGGTGACGCAATCGGCCTTCAAATGCGACCTTCCAAGGATGCAGCCTTTGAATTGGGACGTCCTTCGTCGCGCCGCGGTGACGCAATCGGCCTTCAAATACGGCCATCCGGCCTTCAAATACGGCCTTCGGAGGATGCAGCCTTCACTTTGGGACACAGCTTATGTGTACATTCTGTGAGTGAGATCCCACCTCCTATGGGCGGGTTGAGAACATGCGGGACAGCTCCTCCTACTGGCTGTAGTCTCTCGCCTCTGGCCAAAAAAATCCTCTGATGACGCAAAATGACGAATTTTGAGTCATCAGAGGTTTTTTCCAGACAAAAAATATATAAATCTCTCGTCTCAGGGGGATATGAGGGAGGGAAGCACGGTCATTCGAAAATACTACAGGTTTTCTACTGATACAAAGCTTAATGCTAAATCCTGAAGTATCCCGTAAGTGTTTTTTGAACTTAGATGCATGTAAACCTATTGTAGGAGACTCCAAAACAAAATCAGGAAGCTTAAGAATAGCATAATAGGGGCACTTTAAAGGGAACCCGGGTATTAAGCCATGCAAGTTTTAACTCCCGGGGTTCACTTTAAAACATTTCTCACCAAGCAGTTAATGTGTTTTGCATTGTTGTTCTTGACGTGATGTTATGATTGCACGTGATCTGCAGAAAGTCCATGTTCTGCAGTATTCTCCCAAACTGCTTAAAACACATTCAACCTTTCTTTTCAACTAATCCTTCTTCCTGCAGGCAGTAGGACACCTCAGATGAAGCCATTTGCACACCTGGCCTCAGATGACACACACACATTTTTCTCCAGCCCACACCTTCCCAGGGAGCAGAAAGTTGCTTACAAGTGTGAATAATTAAAAGGAGAGCCACTCTTTCGACAGATGGGCGGCGTGGGCTGCAAGGTTAGCATGCGGTGACGTTCAACAGATCTACGACCCTGAAAATCAATGATTTGTTTCTCTGAGTTTGGCCCAAGCAGAGACAGGATTTCACTGCAGGACTGACGCATGCAAGCTCAAATCCTTTTGTTTTTAATAATGACAACAACGTGCATGTCAATCCAGAGGACATCTGATGCTGATTGTTCACATGTTAACATGCTTGCTGTATCAGTCTAGCGGATTGGACTGTGTGCTTTTCACTTTTTCAGTCCACTAGGCAGTTTTGCATCACAACCCTTGTGGAAATGAAGTGCACTTTAGATTTACAATAGCACAACATTAGGCTATATGAAACTGATGTAATGTTAAAATCTAACAAATATGTTAATTGTGTTACATATGTGATGTATGCCAGTGTAACGTCCACATTTGCCTTGAGTTGTGACATTGGAGGGCATTTTAACATGAAAGATTGTCGTGTTTCAGTGATTCGCATTTCAAGAGACTTTGCTTTGAACAAATATCTTTCCATGGATTTTAAACACAAAATAGCTAAGGTAACACACGTGAAAATAATTATTAAGGGGGAATAAAGGCAACAATACACTGTTATTTTTTTTTATTTATTTTTTTGACATTGTAAAAAAAATAAAAATAAAAATAATAATAATAATAATAATAATAATATTTTATTAATTATATATATACAAAATTTCACGTTTAAATCAATGTTACCTGATTTTTTTTATTATTATCTTTTTTTTTTTGTTACTGAGTGAAATAAATTTGTTGTACAGCATTTTTTTCGTGTACCAACTCTAAAATATATATTTTTAAATCCTGTTTTATTTTATTTTATATTGCATAAATACACAAATAAAATAGATATTAAAAATAAAATCAGAGTATTTTCACTAGGTCTAACCGTGGAAATGCTCCTTCACATTGACTGCTTGTGCTACACAAGTAAAAGCTTAGAGTTAGCGCTTGCAAGAGAACAAGAAATGATTTGTCAAATTAAAAGATTATTTCAAAAACAGAGATTATGTTGCAACAAAATCACCTCTACTGTTTATCCATTGCTAGAACACAAATGACATTTTACCGTTGCTTACTGTTCATTTGTTTTGGTTTACTCGCATGTTTTGTTTTCGTGTAAATGTCTTAATAACGACGGCTTTACTCAGAGGTCAGTATTTTAACTCATTCTCCTGGTTTGTATGCGACTAACATCTCTTACTGAACCCTGCAATAAAAACAGTAATGGAAGTGCAGTAGCCTGCGTTCTTTAAACAATGATTCTGCCACTCTTCCGGACGTGTTCTTCTGCAAGAAGAAAACAAGAAGTAACCAGCGCTGATAAGGAATATCCAAACCAGCGTGTAGTTTCTCATGAGGCGCGACGTATAATCACATTTTTCTTCTAGTAAGGCGAGGATGAAACTACCTCAAGGACGAAGGCATGATGCATGTGTTCCAGTCTGATGAGGAGAGATAGGACATATCTTACTGAGATCTCCGTTCACTGCTGTCCTTGGGTTTGCCGTGAAGCTGAATGTGTTTCTGTAAAGGCGAACAGCACAGAAACACTGTGGTCGGCCCATCACTCCTTCGTGAAATTATTAATCTGCGCAAATGCAAAACCTGCTATAGTTATATTAATAAATATGAGAGGTTCTCATTTCAGGGTGCGCCAGAGTCATAGTGCCAGTGTTTTCTACACCACCAACAGAAGCAGAAGCAACACTAGTGGACATGCAGCAGTACTGGACGCCTTTATTCACTTGAGGAGTGAATTATTATTTTTTTTTTATAGATTTTACAAACCTTGCTTTGTTGCTTATTTTTAGATTATCCAATGGAATTAAAGGTTGGTTTAAGCGCTATTTTAAAAATGCTGTTTGAATGTTGGTCAGACCAACACAGCAATACACGTGTAGACAATCAGCATTATAGTTTGTATAAGGAGAGGGTTATTAAAGGTAGTTCATCTTGTGTATCTGCCCATTTTATTTGCTTAATCAGTTGCAAACGTCTTTTCTTCCCTGTTGTGCCGTATATATCTAAATGAAACGGCTTCTGGAACATGAGTAATGTGGGCGGGGCTTGATTTTGCCCGTGAGGAATTGATTGGATGATTGTGGTTTGCTATTGGTGGATCTCATGTGAGTGACAGGTTGCCCCGCTCTTGTGAAAAGGAGAGAAAAGAAAAGAAAAGAAAAGAAAAGAAAAGAAAAGAAAAGAAAAGAAAAGAAAAGAAAAGAAAAGAAACAAACGGAAATCACTGCAAGAGGGAGGGAAAGTTATTCTGATTCAAGATGACCAGGAACATGAATTTAAAACAATTGTGATGTGCACTGATAAATAATTTATAATACATACTGCAACATTCCATAAAGAAACATAAATTGTGATTTCATGATGGAAAATCGATCGATCACACATCGATTTAAACCTGATGGACAAATGGGTTATTAAATCTTGTGATTTTGGTAGGACATCATTGGCCTGACGATTGTAGATTTATAAATTATATACATTGATATTGGATTGCATAACTTTATTACACTCTTCAGAGAGACTGGCATGGATGATTAATTATTTATTTATTTTTATTATATTTTTTTTTGGGGGGGGGGGGGGGCACATGTGTGTTTCCAAAGGATGAAAGCTTTACTAGTTGGAATGAAATCCTTTTTTCAAATGCACAACATGACTTTTAATATTTTCATGGTAACACTTTTTATTATTTTTTACATTTTTACATATAAACATTTATTCATCTTTGTTAATGTTAATTTCAACATTTACTAATACATTATTGTATTTGATAACATAGTTAATGCACTGTGAACATGAACACACAATGAGCTGCTGTATTTTTATTAACTAACATTAACAAAGATTAACAAATACAGTTACAAATGTGTTGCTCATGTTTAGTTCAATACAATAATTAATAATACCAAATGAAACCTTATTGCAAAGTGTTACCGTTTTAATATATCATACATTAAATTAAGAATTGGTTATGGTGTCATTCAACATTTCAGATAAACCGTTCAAATTGGCAATGCACAGAATCTAAATGTAAAGAATTCTGCTTGAAATGTATCAAGCATCAGTTTAAAGGGAAAGTTCACCCAAAAATGAAAATTAGCCCATGATTAGCCCTTTAACTTCTCTATAATACTTTCAGGTGGGAAAAACATGCATGTAGATTATCACCCGTTCAGCTTTCTGCCTGTTCCCAAAAACCAAAGAAGAGAAGGAAAGCCAAGCCAGAGGAAACCAGCTAACACAACTCTGTCTACAGCAGGTGGCCCATTCAAAGTGCTGGAAGAAATGATTTGAATCATTTGGCACTTTCAAGGACCATTACACGCCTATGTGTATCATTCCCCCTACAGAGATCAGAATTCAAGGGTATTCGGGGGAAAAAATTCAATCAGTTTGAATATTAACATAATTGCGATGCATGACTGCTTTGTGTTTTCCTTAACATGTACATAATCTACTATCTGCACCATCTGCACTTCTGGAAAATAACACCAAATGTTCTTTTAAAGCGCAATCCTGTGTATTCATTTTGGTAATTTTATTTCGATACTCTACTTTAGACATTCTACATACTATAAGTAACTTTGCAACTACATGTCAACTTATTCTACTAACCCTTATTTAACACTAATGAGAGTTAGTTGACATAGTTACTCATAGTTAGTAGAATGTCTAAAGTGGACCATGGGAATAAAGAACAGGGTCACCTTGACATTAACTCAGCGTTAATGCTTATTTACAGAAGTTATTAGCTAATTATTTCTTAAGGTGTCACGACTTTAGCTGAGAAGTGACAGGAACCCTCTGGCCTTGCAGGGCGAGTCTCGTCCTTCACATGTCCAGGATCCTATTCAACACACATTTACAGCGTCCACAACATTTAGTCCCACAATGCTGAGCTCCACAGTTTTTTTGAGGAACAAACAAGGCAGAGGAATTAGTCACCTTGTGCTTTGTCAGACTGATGTAGTGTTCTTAATTGGTGTTGGGCCTTCTGGGCTCGGGCTCAGTCAAACGGGGAGAGCTCGACCCAGAGTAGCGCCCTGCAAGGTCGGCCCGCCCTCGCCGTCATGTCCGGCCAATGGTCCCATACATCACCCGAGACAGACTGAAAATTAATGCCACCAGAACTCGCAGAGCTCTCGCAGTGCAGCTGGAGCTCGTATCAGACGCATCACAGATGCACGTTCAAATGCTTTCGAAATTCACTTAAAGTCCTTCAGACAACAACAGAGCAGACCACGTTGCACTGTGAGAAAAGCAAATATGGAACAGCTGCGAGAAAATACACTTTGAGTGAATGTACAACGCACAGATTGCCACGTTTTCACCCAAAGTTTGCAGTTGCTGACTTCATTAGTAACTACACTATTCAGTTAAAGGGATAGTTCACCCAAAAATGAAAATTAGAACATGATTTACTCTCCCTCAAGACATCCTAGGTGTATATGACAGTCTTCCTTCAGACAAATACAATCGGAGTTATATAAAAAAATGTCCTGGCTTTTCCAAGCTTTATAATGGCAGTGAATGGCCAATTCTGTTTTGAAGTCCATAAAAGTGCATCTATCCATCATAAAAGTGCATCTGTCCATCATAAAAGTGAATCTGTCCGTCATTAAAGTGCATCTATCCGTTATAAAAGTGCTTCCATCCATGATAAAATGAATCTATCCATGATAAAAGTGCATCTTTCTGTCATAAAAGTGCATCTATCCGTCAAAAAGTGCATCTATCCATGATACAATGAATCTAACCATGATAAAAGTGCATCTTTCTGTCATAAAAGAGCATCTTTCTGTCATAAAAGTGCATCTATCCGTCATAAAAGTGCATCTGTCCATCATAAAAGTGCATCTTTCCGTCATAAAATAGCATCTTTCTGTCATAAAAGTGCATATATCCATCATAAAAGTGCATATATCTGTCATAAAAGTGCATCTATCCATGATAAAAGTGCATCTGTCCATCATAAAAGTGCATCTATCCATCATAAAAGTGCATCTATCCATGATGAAAGTGCTTCCATTCATCATAAAAGTGCATCTATCCATCATAAAACTGCATCTATCCATGATAAAAGTGCATCTTTCCATCAAAAAAGTGCATCTATCCATCGTAAAAGTGCATCTATCATCATAAAATTGCATATATCGTCATAAAAGTGCATCTATCCATGATAAAAGTGCATCTATCCATGATAAAAGTGCATCTTTCATCATACAACTGCATCTATCCATGATAAAAGTGCATCTTTCCATCAAAAAAGTGCATCTATCCATCATAAAAGTGCATCTATCATCATAAAAGTGCATCTATCCATGATAAAAGTGCATCTTTCCGTCATAAAAGAGCATCTTTCTGTCATAAAAGTGCATCTATCCATTATAAAAGTGCATCTATCTGTCATAAAAGTGCATCTATCCATGATAAAAGTGCATCTGTCCATCATAAAAGTGCATCTATCCGTCATAAAAGTGCATCTATCCGTCATAAAAGTGGATCTATCTGTCATAAAAGTGCATCTATCCATCATAAAAGTGCATCTATCCATCATAAAAGTGCATCTATCCATGATAAAAGTGCATCTTTCCATCATAAAAGTGTGTCTATCCATCATAAAAGTGCATCTATCGTCATAAAAGTGCATCTATCCATTATAAAAGTGCTTCCATCCATGATAAAATGCATCTATCCATGATAAAAGTGCATCTTTCCGTCATAAAAGAGCATCTTTCTGTCATAAAAGTGCATCTATCCATTATAAAAGTGCATCTATCAGTCATAAAAGTGCTTCTATCCATGATAAAAGTGCATCTTTCCATCAAAAAAGTGCATCTATCCATCATAAAAGTGCATCTATCCGTCATAAAAGTGCATCTATCCATCATAAAAGTGCATCTATCCATCATAAAAGTGCATCTATCCATCATAAAAGTGCATCTATCCATGATAAAAGTGCATCTTTCCATCATAAAAGTGTGTCTATCCATCATAAAAGTGCATCTATCCATCATAAAAGTGCATCTATCATCATAAAAGTGCATCTATCCATGATAAAAGTGCATCTTTCCATCATAAAAGTGCATCTATCCATGATAAAAGTGCATCTATCCATGATAAAAGTGCATCTTTCCATGATAAAAGTGCATCTATCCATGATAAAAGTGCATCTATCCATGATAAAAGTGCATCTTTCCATCAAAAAAGTGCATCTATCCATGATAAAAGTGCATCTATCCATGATAAAAGTGCATCTTTCCATCATAAAAGTGCATCTATCCATCATAAAACTGCATCTATCCATGATAAAAGTGCATCTTTCCATCAAAAAAGTGCATCTATCCATCGTAAAAGTGCATCTATCATCATAAAATTGCATATATATTCATAAAAGTGCATCTATCCATGATAAAAGTGCATCTATCCATGATAAAAGTGCATCTTTCATCATAAAACTGCATCTATCCATGATAAAAGTGCATCTTTCCATCAAAAAAGTGCATCTATCCATCATAAAAGTGCATATATCATCATAAAAGTGCATCTATCCATTATAAAAGTGCTTCCATCCATGATAAAATGCATCTATCCATGATAAAAGTGCATCTTTCCGTCATAAAAGAGCATCTTTCTGTCATAAAAGTGCATCTATCCATTATAAAAGTGCATCTATCTGTCATAAAAGTGCATCTATCCGTCATAAAAGTGCATCTGTCCATCATAAAAGTGCATCTATCCATGATAAAAGTGCATCTTTCCATCATAAAAGTGTGTCTATCCATCATAAAAGTGCATCTATCCATCATAAAAGTGCATCTATCCGTCATAAAAGTGGATCTATCTGTCATAAAAGTGCATCTATCCATCATAAAAGTGCATCTATCCATCATAAAAGTGCATCTATCCATGATAAAAGTGCATCTTTCCATCATAAAAGTGTGTCTATCCATCATAAAAGTGCATCTATCGTCATAAAAGTGCATCTATCCATTATAATAGTGCTTCCATCCATGATAAAATGCATCTATCCATGATAAAAGTGCATATTTCCGTCATAAAAGAGCATCTTTCTGTCATAAAAGTGCATCTATCCATTATAAAAGTGCATCTATCAGTCATAAAAGTGCTTCTATCCATGATAAAAGTGCATCTATCCATCATAAAAGTGCATCTATCCGTCATAAAAGTGCATCTATCCATGATAAAAGTGCATCTTTCCATCATAAAAGTGCATCTATCCATGATAAAAGTGCATCTTTCCATCATAAAAGTGCATCTATCCATGATAAAAGTGCATCTATCCATGATAAAAGTGCATCTTTCCATCATAAAAGTGCATCTATCCATGATAAAAGTGCATCTTTCCATCATAAAAGTGCATCTATCCATCATAAAAGTGCATCTATCCATCATAAAAATGCATCTATCCATGATAAAAGTGCATCTTTCCATCATAAAAGTGCATCTATCCATGATAAAAGTGCATCTTTCCATCATAAAAGTGCATCTATCCATGATAAAAGTGCATCTATCCATGATAAAAGTGCATCTATCCATGATAAAAGTGCATCTTTCCATCATAAAAGTGCGTCTATTCATCATAAAAGTGCATCTATCCATCATAAAAGTGCATCTATCCATGATAAAAGTGCATCTTTCCATCATAAAAGTGCATCTATCCATGATAACAGTGCATCTTTCCATCATAAAAGTGCATCTATCCATGATAAAAGTGCATCTATCCATGATAAAAGTGCATCTTTCCATCATAAAAGTGCGTCTATTCATCATAAAAGTGAATCTATTCATCATAAAAGTGCATCTATCTTCCGGTGAAACAAACATGCAGATTCCACTTAAGTGTAAACCGCAACTTATGCGAGTAATGCGACGCAGTGCTGGAGCTCGTATCAGACGCATCACAGATGCACGTTCAAATGCTTTCGAAATTCACTTAAAGTCCTTTAGTCAGCAACAGAACGGCCCATGTTGCACTGTGCGGAAAGCAAATATGGAGCAGCTGCGAGAAAATTCGCCATGAGAGAATGTACAACGTTATAAACCACAGATTGTCATGTTTTCACCCAAAGTTTGCAGTTGCTGACTTCATTAGTAACTACACTAGTCAGTTCAGATGTGTTAGAGACAGGTGAGATGAATGTGCTTGGTTCTGCAGTCATTCAAGCATCTTGTGTGGCACAATCAAGCTGGTAAGGGTATAGTTTGAATGATTAATCTGTTTTTATTTGTGTAGAGGCAGAGTTTGAGTCTTTTCACACATGAGTTGCACTACAAAAAATCCCAATAATATCTGTATCTAGAAGGCAAACATATCCTATTTCCACAGTGTTCATGTTCTGCATCTGAGTTATGTTATGGTATTTTTCAGTATGCCATCTGCAGATGATCACTCTCAGGAAACAGTGCATGTGTGTCCGTAGGGAAGACAATAGGTTTTTAGTTAAAGGTCTTTGGTTTACACAAGCATAAGATTTCTTTGTGTCTAAATGGCACCCCAGAGGTTGCAGGACATTAAACTTCATCACGCTGAACGGGAAAACTCTTCGACTCACTACTCGCTTTCACAGCTTTGGTTAGATTTGACTTTTGTTAGTTACAGACCCTATTTTCTGCACTAATCCAAAGCAAATGGAAAAATCCTGGACCACTAAACACATACTAACAACCACTCAATCGACACTGTGGTGGTGAGTTCTGCATGTAGAATACTTAAATGGGACATATAATGTGTTATAATTGAAAACCTAGTAAACAAAAGTCAAGAAAGTAATAATATGTTGGTATATTTCACCATTAAAGGAAACTAATTAGAATAATTCCCTTGTCTGCAATTCACCACTGGGTGCTACAAATACGGTTCTTTATACCAGTCAAAAGGGTCATTAGATTTCACTATACTATCATTATTGCTTTAAATATGAATAGCTTGTTAACTATAAATATTATTCTCCAGTGTGTTGCTTCGAAAATCCCCATTGCATTTGCAATTTCAGCTTAAATTTCATCACTCTCCTCCCTTTCTCTCCATTTGTTTCACAAGACTTTCACAGACGTTATTGACAATGGAAACGGCTCATGTTTCATGGCTGTACATCTGTGTCCACAGCTTTGCTGATTTGTTGATAGTCAGACATCATCCTGTTATGGGGGAACAATTAATGAACATGGGGGGTGAAAGCATTTCTGATAGATTTGTACTAAGAACAACTCACAATTCACCAAAAACAATTCCAAACCCAGAGCACTTCAGATCAGTCACTCTCAAACTAGCTGGATTGAACTCTCCAACACCTAAAAGTCACAGTTATATTATATTATATTATATTATATTATATTATATTAATTATATTATATTCAACTTATATTAAAAAGTTACAAAGGTTGCACAATGGATAATTTTATAGTCATTGCTTCATAAGGTAAACTTTCTGAACCGAAAACTTGAGCAAAACCCATGAGCATATATGGCAACTTGTAGGTTGTGTATGTTCAGGATAGCACGCACCAGAGATGAATGGGAAAACGCAACAGGACACTGGCTTTCTCCCAGTATCAGACCTCTTTGGAAGCAAAGCACTTTTGATCTTTTTACATGTTCCATGTTTTAAAAGCACAGCAGAGAAGAAAAGGTCTGCTTGGGTCAGAGAGAGTGTGAATAACCTTGACAAGCATCCCTTACGGAACAGACATATATGAGAATATACTGCAGAATATAGTCAAGTCAAGTCAAGTCAAGTTTATTTGTATAGCGCTTTTCACAATACAGATTGCATCAAAGCAGCTTCACAGTATTAAATTAAAATAAAAATGTAATATAGTGTGATATATTACATAATACATTTCCATATATGGGAAACTAGTACCATTTTTTATCTATATCAAAATATGCATTGACAATGTATGGCTATATAAGATAAAAATAGCATTACATGTAAAATTCACAAAGTTTTATCCTTTATTGTGTACATATATTGCACATACATGTTCCATACAAATGTGAATGTATATTCACACATATATCTTCACACACACATTCACGGAATGAGTTACAACAGATTTCTAGTTCCCAGCATGCTTTGCTTCTGACTGTTAAAAGGAGAGCAAATGTTAAAATTAAGTGTTATTTAATGTGTTTTGCTCAATATTAATATAAGGGTGTCACGTTGTGGTGCAGAAGACGACGACGAAGAAGAATCAAAAGTTCCAATGCAAACCTTTACTCACAATATAAATCAAACTGGTACATAGAAGACAAACAGAGGGTTCACACACATAATACAATGTAGATCAGACAATGAACAAGGTAACACACACAGGGCTTAAATACATAGGGAATCAGATCAGAGAAACGAGACACAGCTGACAAGACTAACGAGGAAACAGGTGTGACAGATCAACTAATGAAGGTTACCGTGGAAACCAAGGAGTGGCGGGAAAACAGAACAAAGGAAGACATGTGACCAATGAAAACAAGACTCAGACAGAACACACCTGTGACAAGGGGAGATTTGTTAGTGTTTAATGTTCTATTATTTTGGAATTTAAAATGTCTTCTGGCATGTGTGAGTTTTTGGGGTCATTGTGCTGAAGAGTCGAGCCTGTGGTTCGGATGACGATTGGCCAAACACCATTAAGACTATAATTACTATATTTTACAAGTAATGTCTCTACCCTCCTCAGCACAGCGATGGTCTCTTGGCTAAATACTTGAATACATGCAGGTGTACTTCTGCTTTTGTTAACTAGGATTTTTAAAACGAAGCATTTATAGTATAAATAATAATAATAATAATAATAATAATAATAATAAAAGTACAATAAATGTATTACAATATATATTTCTCTATATATGTGTGTTTAAGCTGCATGAGTAAATATATCTGCAATATATTACACATGCAGTGCCATATCTGATCACATATACATCTATATATTATGAAGTGTATTGCTGAATTTAAAATTGCATGCAATATGATATATTAGTAACAATATACTGTCATATATTTTTCAATATATGAAAAGCGGCAATTCCTTATGTATTATTCAATATATTGTAATTTATTAACACAATATATTATTCTATATTTTGAAATATTTGTATATTGTACATTTAATATATTGATCATTAATATATAGGGAAATACATTTTCTTTTCGAAAGGGATTAGACTCTAAGTTAACTTATTATGCCCCTTTTAGGTCTCAGGTGTCCATGGAATAAGTCTGTGAAGTTTCAGCTCAAAATACCCCACAGATCATTTATTACACCATGTTATAAATGCCCATTTTTGAGTGGAAGGAAAAACATGCTGTTTTTGTGCATGTATCTTTAAATGCAAATGAGCTGCTGCTTCGCCCCCTTTCCAAAAGAGGGCGGAGCCTGTACAGTGCCTCAGATACTCTGCCAAAAACTAAACATCTGTTTGGTTTTGACTATCATCTCTATCGCGGTCATGCTCACGTTACATTGCAGTTCTTCATCATCATGAAAGTGTATTATCTGTATGTGTTTTAAAGCCATATCAGTCTAAACTTCTGATATATGGTTTTCTGAGCGCACACACCCGAATCACACGCACGGAAAGCTGGATTTCAGACGACGCATCGCGTGAGTTCTCTTTCACTAGTATTGCGCTTAAACTGTCAAATACACACAAGGTTATGTCAAAACACAGCAAGTTCACAAACACAGTCAGTTATGTCTGTAAACGTAAACAACATGTAAATAAATTGCATGTGTATATTAGATCTATGTATTAAAGTGAAAGCAGAAACATACATGTATCGTAGGGTGAACTCAAAAGCAAAGGAGAGCTGGATCCAAATGCAATGTTTTATTGTCAAAATTAACATAAACAAATCAAACATGAAGGCCAGAGAACCAGAAACATAATGAATGCACCAAACATAACTTAGGAACAAGACTCGATAAAGAACACAAGAAACACTGGGGTTTAAATACACAAGGGGAAATTGGCAAACAAGAGGAAAAAATCAAATAACTATTAAAGGACAATTCCGGTATTTAACACTTTAAGACTATTTTGTAGTTTGTTTTGGATGAACAAGAGTGGTGGACAAAGAAATTTTGACAATGGTTCCTGTCGCGACTTTTTGACTATTTTAGAATTGCCCATGACCGCTTTAGAATGGGAGTCTATGGCCATGCACAAACATGCCCTTAAAACAACCCTTAACGTTCGTTTTCAAAACTGTGCAACTCACCGAGTGGTTAGTGGTGTTCGTTGATGATTAAAAACAAATATATCGGTGCAATATATGATTTCAATCCGTTTATTTTTCTATAGTGGAACTATTTTTTCAGATACCTCACAACCGCGTATAAACTTCCGCTCTTCCGAAACTTCCGTTGCTCTGCTCACGCTAGCCTTCTGAGAGACAGAGAACCGAGCGAAAAGACCTAAAAGACTACAACCAAATGTAAACAGCATCCTTTCCGTTTCCGGTAGCGCAGTAATATCAACGAGCAATGAGTCCTCCAACGGAAATCAATGGATTTTACAAAATGCCAAATAAAACACGACAGAAACTGTATTACGCTACGCTACTTGTTTTGGAACATCAACGAACACCACTAACCACTCGGTGAGTTGCACAGTTTTGAAAACGAACGTTAAGGGTTGTTTTAAGGACATGTTTGTGCATGGCCATAGACTCCCATTCTAAAGCGGTCATGGGCAATTCTAAAATAGTCAAAAAGTCGCGACAGGAACCATTGTCAAAATTGCTTTATCCACCACTCTTGTTCTTCCAAAACGAACTACAAAATAGACTCAAAGCGTTAAATACCGGAATTGTCCTTTAACAAGAAAAACTGCAAAGGAATACAAACCATGGCACAGAACGGGAAATAAAAGTCCACACAAGACCAGAGGAACACAGGCTGGGATCATGACAATACAGTACCTACTGTGCATATGCTGTTTATATGAATCAAACGACAAAATAAAAACAGAAAATTATTCCCTGCTGTTGATTGAATAACTCTTGGGTGTGTGATCGCTAACTACGCCGGAGCTCGGGACAGCTGTGCGAATATTCTAGTGTATTTAACAGATCTGGTTCCTTGTTGATGAACATGTGAGTAAAGCTGCAAATTCTTCCATCAAAGTCAGCGCCTCCGTAATAATCCTCTGAGATGCGCAGGACAATCAAGTGAAAATCGCTGCGCAGCAGAAATGACACATCAATTAGGCAGTCTAGCAGCAAACACACTTTTCTTCCTGTTTTTGCTTCAAAACAAAAAGATTGCAACGCGTGCTACGGCCGGGAAAATGAAGTTCAATGTGAGTGGAGGCCAGTAGGTTTCCTTTAAGTTTTTTTTTTTCTTTTACATTTTATTTTAAGGTGTCATTGTCACAGTGTAATTATATATTTATGTACTGAGTAATATTAATGAACTACATGTACTTACTATAGGGTTAGGGTAGGATTAGGGTTTGGTTGAGGGTTAGTTGCATGTAATTATGCATAATTTACTGTTATTGCTATGGTAAGTACATGTAACATAGCAGTTATCAACTGTAGTTATCAGTCAAATAAATTTTTGCTTTGTTTATACAGTTTTTCTTTTTTACCCAACAAACATAAGGATACTGATAAACACAAGGCACATGCATTTTTACTTCTTCCGTACTCAATCTATGGCAAATTTTTTGTGAAGGAAGACAAGCATGTGAAGTTTGTCTGGTTTCAAACTGAAGCGAAACACTGTCTGAAGGTTTCCTGAAGAACTGAAAAGCTCTTAAACCTATTGTTGCGCCGGCGCCAATAAAGTCATGCAGATAGCAGATTTGAACAAAAAAATCAAGTGCAAATACAAATACAAAAATAAGATTGAAGGAAAAGGGGTTTTAATTATCAACCTTTATTATGTGAACACAGAAACCCCCTGTTAATAGGTTAATATCATGTTTCCCATTCCATGACTAGTAAAATAATAGCAATTTACTCTCTGTAAAATGGTGTAATCCGCAGGGTGATGGACACGGAGATGGGTAAAAAGGTTGATGGCTACACATTCTGCCGCGTCGCGTGTAGGACAACTCCAGGTATCGCACACCGGACGCTCACTTTCTCCGTTTATGGCCAGCAATATTCTTATGTTTAAGGACATTTTGAAATTAAGATAATGTCTGTAGGTACCTATTCATTTTAAACATTGTGGTTATCGCCAATACCGGTATAGTGTCACACTCGAAATTAACACGATGTGGATATTTCATGCTTTAAATATCACGATTATCGTCAACACCGGTATATTGCGACACCCCTAGTAACATATGTAACAAGGACACTGTAAAATAAAATGTCACCAGTGTTTTTGTTTTTTTAAACCCTTCGATTTCAAACAAAACTGACATAATCAACAAGTGTGAGGTAGCATGAAGTATCTCTACATTATTGCATCACATAACACCAGAAAAACAAGTTTGGTGATCTCAATAAGCTGTGTCAATATTTCCGTTTTACAAACAAGCAGACTGTAATTTCCACAGAAAAAAGTGATGGATTATGTGGATGCCCAGCACCATCTGGCTACATCAGAGGTTTTCAGTCGATGTTTTACTGTTGTTGTTTGCTGTGGATTAGAATTGGATTCTTTGAGCCATAAAGCATCACATATTGCACAGCAACACAGTCCAATCAGAGCTCACTCTGTATGCGATGTCAGTGCCGAGGCCTGCTAGAATTAACTCTCTTGTTTGTTCCCGAGACTGACTGGAATGTTTATTAAACAAGATTCACCACAGCTAATGTGTGAATGTACTGTATGCACAGACTAGTGTGGAAGCAATTTGATCTTTAAGATGTGTGTGACCAACATACGACAGTAAAAGAGCACACACAATCCTTATTTCTAATATGGAAGTGTATTGGTATGGTAAAGCGTGTTGGTAGGTGACAGGAGGGTCAAAGGTCAGGGTCTTTTTTTATTTTAATTTTTAATTTTTATTTTGGAAAATCACCAAAATATAAGCCTGTGGAAATGCTAGTGTAGTAGATACTGCATCTCAGTGGATTATTCTTGTTTCATCTGAAAATGTATGGACACAGATCATAAGATATTCATTAAAAATAAGTTCTGCATCAGATAACAACTAAGTTGTTAAAGCAAAAATGAATAGTTCCTGCTCTAAATTCAAAATGGAAAATGGTTATTATACATGTGTGTCACACAGTCTATAATATATATTAATGCAGCCATTGAAAAGTAAACGGCATAGAGAAAGGCTCTCGAACTGTTAAATGAGGAAATAATTGTTTACTGTGATTATGTATGTGATTGAATTATCTTCTCACCAAATATAGTGATTAATTGCAATTAATTTGAATAATAAATTTGTTTAACGAATTTTTGTTCGATCGACTTTGCATAAATGCATGCATGTAAAATATTTAAAGTAATAATTTTGATTCGCTGAATGGATGAAAACTACAACATGCAGTGCGTTACAACAGCAAACATTTCAAGTCAATACTTAGAAAGACGCCAATATTATTTGAGCAGATGTTGGACTTCTCAAAGGTTCTTCTGCTTCTCTTTGGTCTCTTTTGTTCGATTGAACTTTAAATATTTTACATGCATGCATTTATGCAAAGTAATAATGTTGATAAGAATTCATATGCCATTCACTGAATGGATGAACACTACAACAGGCCCTGCGCTACAACAGCAAAACATTTCTAGTGAAATACTTCGAAAGGCACAAGTATTTGTTGGACTTCTCAAAGGTTCTTCTGCTTCTCTCTGGTGATGTAGGTGGAGGGGTAAACAGGAGGAGGTCCAGAGCAGTAGATGTGTGTAACCTTCATGACAGCCTTCATTGGCCACAGTCTGATCCGAAGTGCTCAATCTCTCATGCTTTACCCCAGCACAGGACCCAACGCAGATCCCAGCAGCACCGCTGAACCGTCCTTGTGAAGGTGTTTAGATGGTGTGTGGAACAGGGCTGGGTCAGCCTGCGTGGGGTAATCATCCTTTGAGTCTCCTGCCATGCACTGGTAGACATCGAGGGTAGTGGTCGTGATAGGGCAAAACCTCTGACTACTTCCAGTTGCATGTCAGAAAAGCAGGGTAAAGATCTGGCTTTGCGCTTTATCACTAGAGTTAATGGAGTAGTTCACTTTAAAATGAAAGTTAACCCATGATTTACTCACTCTCAAGCCATCCTAGGTGTAAATGACTTTCTTCTTTCAGACGAATACAATCAGAGTTATATGTAAGACTTGATGTTCCTGCTAAAACAAAAGCTGAGATAAAACGCACCCTAGACAGAAGATCTCAAAGAAAGAGCACAGGACATTGTCTTGGCCAAACTTTTCTCCTTCCTTATCTCTGCATCTCCCTCTCCCTCCTCCCTTCCTTTCCCGATTCAAGTCACTAAAATTTCACTGAGAATGTCTGTATATCACATATGTGACCCTGGATCACGTCACCAGTTACGAGTCGCACGGGTATATTTGTGGCAATAGCCAACAATACATTGTATGGGTCAAAATTATCGATTTTTCTTTTTTGCCAAATATCATTAGGATATTAAGTAAAGATCATGTTCCATGAAGATATTTTATACCGTAAATATATAAAACATTTATTTGTGTGAGTGAATGCTGCACAATCGCGAACATAAATGCACAACTTTAAAGGAGATTTTCTCAGTGTTTCGATTTTTATGCTCCCTCAGATTCCAGATGTTCAATAGTTGTATCTCAGCCAAAATATTGTCCTATCCTAACAAACCATACATCAATGGAAAGCTTATTTATTCAGCTTTCAGTTTATGTATGAATCTTACTTTCAAAAAAGTGACCCATGTGACTGGTTGTGTGGTCCAGGGTCACATATGATGTATCTTGTGAATCTATTGTTTTTCCTTTTCATGTTTGGTATCATTTTAAATGGCTCAGTGCGACTGGTAAAATGGTCTTCATTTCATTGCAGTCATTGGTATTATAAGAAAGATAGAAAACTTAGGAGAATCCTGTTCTCCTCTTTGGGTGGTGTCTCTTCAAGATATCTCCCCTCTCCCCCGAATCCTGGTGTTACCCCCTGGGGTACATGAATAGACCCAAAACCACTCTAAAAAATATTTGTACAAGCCTTTTGTTCTGGTCTGGGTTTTAAGGGTAAGTGGCAGAGCAGTCTGTGGAAACCTGTAACCAGGAAAACCCCCATACAGTGCTGTGTCAGTGTCTTCCCGAGGCTTACACTCGGAACACACTCACACACAACTGTGTGTGTCTGTCAGGAATACATTTCTTACTCTCAGGGCCCTATTTTAACGATCTGAAACACAAGTATCAAACGCAAAACGCAAGTAACATTGTGGGCGGATCTCGGGCGCTGTTGCTAATATACCGGCGGGATAAATGACTCTTGCGGCCGACGCAAATCTAATATGTGTTGTTCTGAAGTAGCTTCATTACTCATAGGTGTGGTTTGGGCGTAACGTGAAATAAACCAATCAGAACATCATCTCACATTCCCTTTAAGAGCAGGTGCGCTTGTTCCATGGCGGATTGATATTATAACGGCGGATTTGCCAGACGCACGCCAGGAGCGGTTCACAGCCGAGGAGACCGACGTTCTCGTCAGGGCCGTAAAACACAGAGAAGTGACATTGGGGATGGAGAAACACACCCAAATTAGCTTCGGTTAAACAGGTGAATGATAATTTGGGTAAATGTGTAAGCTAGATTTATGCCTATTTTTTTCACATCTTCATGGACACAACAATGATTTCCCTCGTGTAGTAATATTTTTCTTTGTAATTATGTATGGTTTGCAAAAATGGGAACTGCTGCGTCTGTGTGGATGAGAGAAGCAAAGTGTATGTGTGTTGTGCACACGCTACATTATGGCCAAGCATGCGCCCTTAAATGTGTATTATTTTTGTGTATACTCACAATAAAAACAAAGTGTTGTGCTTTTTGCCAAATAAAGAAAAATAAACACGAAGCGAGTTCTGCCTTCTCTCTGCCAGTGAAGTCCATTCTGAAACGCGTCCGAAAATGAACAATAACTCAGCGAATACTCAGTCAAACAGGCATACAGACACACAGGCATGAAGCTTGAATTCTCTTCTTTTAAATGAAGTAATTTATATAAAAAACAAATATTCTCATCTTGTGAAATCTGTATTAAAAGAGAGCGATTCCAGTCGAGCTCATCTCATCTCATTACGTTTTAATCGGCCCCGCCCACGGAGAGCGCGCGCTATTCAGACGCAAATGACTGAGACGATCCCATACAAACTGTGAACGCCCACATATCAGCTCGAGAAAACACATCAAGTTTATTCAGATAAGTGTACTTGTCTACACTGTCTCGCAGCGCTGTGAGGAATAATAATAATGGAAAACTTACCTCAGAAGTGCTGGTATTTCGAGGAGCAACGGATGGAATAATGTAGTAAGTTTTTTTTTTCATTCTCAAGTAAATCGCGTTTCTGTGTGAATGAATGAACGGCAGCGATGCGCTGTTTACCACAACTCGCAAAAAGACGGTTTAAATTTGAATTGCGTTTCTGTGTGTGAATGAATGATCTGCTTTTAGCAAACTATTTTGCTATACTGAGTAAAATCGATTGAAATATGTTGAAATAAAATGTATTTGTATAAGCAACGTATTAAACTGCAAATTAACATTTGCATTCCTTATAATAAAAACGAAAGACCTATTTTACAGACAAATGAAAGACAACATTTCGTTGATTAGTTTTGGATAGATTACACATTTTTACTGTAAAATATCTGCCACCTCAAATAAGCTTTTGTTTGCCAATTTTTGCTAATATGTTAAATATAGTATGTTTTGTCAATGTAGGCTATATTCGAAGTAATGAATCCTTAACTTTGAAATATGTATGATAAAATGTATACTTTTTACAAAGAAAGATTACACTTCAATTGTTGTTGTAATTGTAACCTTTTTAATAAAAAAAAATATATTTACAAGGTAGATGTAAACAAATTTTAAAAGGTAAATATAAGCATTTTCTTTAAATAATTTTTATTGTGTTTTATTATTGACAAATTTGGGGAGAGGATACATATTCCAAAACTGAAAATACAGTATGAGAATTAACTGCACAATTAATAGACATGTTTTCCTTGGATATTATACAATTTGCAAGCAAAATTTGTGAAAAAAAAAAAAAAAAAAAAAATTGACATGCTTCCAACTGTGAACCAATTTGGTAGAATATATATATATATATATATATATATATATATATATATATATATACTGTATATATATTGCTCTTGCATTCTTTCTTGTGGCTATAGGTGACACACCTGAATGAATGGCTCATTAAGTATGCGGGCCCCATTATCTCCTCAGGTGTGAATCACTACATATGCATGATGCTGTTGAATGGTTGACGCCCTTGCGCATATTGCCTTTACAAACAAAAATTGTTTTACAAGATTTAAATCAATGTATTGTGTTATGTGAATGATAAGGGCAGGATGATTTTCACATCATTTTGAAGAAAAAACTCAAAGACATCAATTAGTCAAAAGTCTTATTGACACGTATTTAGTATGTGTTTTGTGGCCTTATTTCAGAAACTTTAGTTTTTAGTTTTTTCAATAACCATGCATAAACATTATTCTCTCAAAAATACAAACATGTACATGCATGTTGCTCACATATTATGGTAGCCCTGTTTGTGCTAAATAGAGTGTAATTATACCTTTGCCATTAATATGTTTATAAGCAACTGAAAAAAGCACAAATGTCAGGGCATGTCAGAACATCTCAAGGACACCAAAAACCCCTCAGAGGGTTAAAATAGCATCTGAATAACGCGCCACTGACTTTAGACTAGGTTTTTCCTGGTCAGTGGCGGAATTGTTTTCTGAAACTGCAAAATAGCACAGTAGCACCTCACTGCAGTACACGAGATCCGGGGGGCGGAGTTGGATCCAGATCTAAGGGGTGGAGATTGGTAGGTTTAGGGGTGGGTTTAGGGATCAGGGGGTGGAGATTGGTAGGTTTAGGGGTGGGTTTAGGGATCAGGGGGTGGAGATGGGTAGGATTAGGTATATGTAAGGTGGGAGGAGTTGGATCTGGATCCGACTCCTCCCCGTGGATTTCATGTTCTGCAGTGAGGACCATCTTAAATAGCACCAGGGAACGTTTGCGCCGGAACACGCCTCCTCTTTTCGCTGAACCGCCCCCGGGAGCGCAAGTTCATTCCCTAATTTACCGACGTGTGTCTGTGGAGGGAAAAGTCCGCTGTGCGTCGGGTGCAAAATAGGAATGATACATGCGTCGCTGTACAAAGTCAATTGCGCTGGGTGCAAGATAGGGCCCTCAGAGTCATCTTTGTGTAACGTATTATGTCACGTATTTATTATTTCTCAATTGGCTTTTAATAATTTACTTGTGTAATTGGCATGATACATTTTTACCTGACAAACGAAATCTTATATTTTAATGATTCTGCATTAGTCTGAAATCATTATTTCTAGTAGATTAATGTGTAGTCTGGTGTTTCCGCAAATCTCTGCCCAGGATAAATCAAACCGAAGTCACTAATGAATGGAGCATGGGGCACATCATTAAGGAGACCTCCGATTTCTGACTATCACTGACTTAGCACGTTGCATCTTGCGACTATTAAAAAAATTACACCTGTTGTTATGAGTATGCAGAGAGTGACCGCTTAAGGGTAAAATTGTTCGCACTGCATCCTCTGACTATTTGTGTTAGTGAGGCCAGCAGGGGGTGCTCACCCTGTGGTCTGTGTGGGTCCTAACGCCCCAGTATAGTGATGGGGACACTACAGCCAAAAGGGCACCGTCCTTCGGATGAGACGTTAAACCGAGGTCCTGACTCTCTGTGGTCATTAAAAATCCCAGGATGTCTTTCGAAAGAGTAGGGGTGTAACCCCGGCATCCTGACCAAATTTGCCCAGTGGCCTCTGTCCATCATGGCCTCCTAATCATCCTCATATACTGATTGGCTTCATCACTGTCTCCTCTCCACCAGTAAGCTGGTGTGTGGTGGGCGTTCTGGCGCAATATGGCTGCCGTCGCATCATCCAAGTGGATGCTGCACATTGGTGGTGGTTGAGGAGATTCCCCCCTTCTATGCAAAGCGCTTTGAGTGCCGAGAAAAGCGCTATATAAATGTAATGAATTATTATTATTATTTCAGAACTGGTTAAGTTTGTGATCGTGAGCGCACATTCGCAACGTGACGTCTCAAAGCGATACCGGGTTCGTTAATGAATGAATAATTGAAAGTATGGGATACTCAGAATAATCAAAGATCTAAATTAAGTCATAATCAATATTTATGATTATTTTCTAATCAGAAACACAATCTAAATTTGATAATCATTTGAAACTGGAGTCAGATTAAACATAGAGTCAAAGTAATATTGAAACTAAATTCTAATAAATTAGGTGAACTTCACTGGAGCGCTGAAAATACATACACGCATTATACCTTCGCCCACACAATTGGATTCCGTTGTTGGGCCGATGGGTGGTCTTTACTATAATAATACATGTCCTGGCTCTTCCAAGCTTGATAATAGCAGTGGATTGCAACAGTATGAAGTTCAAAAAAGTGCATCCATCCGTCATAAACAAACTACACACTGCTCCGGGGGTTAATAAAGGCCTTCTGAAGTAAAGCCATGAGTTTGTGTTAAAAAATTCATATTTAACATGTTACAAAGTAAAATTCTAGCTTCCAGCCAAACGGCCATACACAATCTACTTACGCCTAATGCACAACTTGTGATGTCAGGAGTAGTGTGTCATGGCGTAGCATAAATATCAGCAGTACGTCGCATTACTCGCATAAGTTGCGCTTTACACTTAAGTCAAATCCGTATTTTCGTTTGGCCAGAAGCTAGATATTTTACTTTATAAAGTTTTAAATATTAATATTTTTCTCACACAAACTCATCGCTTCACTTCAGAAGGCCGTTATTGGGATGACTTGAGGGTGAGTAAATCATGGGCTAATTTTCATTTTATAGTAAACTACTCCTTTAAGATTATGCTGCCTAAAAGACACGGATAGCATGGGTGACACATTGCATTAAAAAGTGGTAATAACAAGATTTGAAGCGATTGTAGAGTAAATGCATCACTTAATCCCGCTTTTACAAGATCATGTCCTACTCCAGTATTTTGCTTACAGCTGCTTGATGCATTTGTCTCATCCGACAAAAGACACATACTTTTGCTCGCTGTTGCATAGGCTACAATCAAAAAAACATTAATAGTAGCCAATTCTGTGCTAGAGATCATTGAATGAAGCTCTAAATGTAGATCGGGAGAAGCCTAATCATTGAGGCTTGAGCTCAATCATCTTGAGCCTATATAATATGAGCAGCAGTTACTAAACTGCATCATTGACAGCTTTCTCTACATCCCTCCACCACAGGGGTGGGCAGATACACTTTCCTGCAGATTTTAGCTCCACCCCATATAAAATGCTCCTGAACAAGCTAATCAATGTCTCCAGGATTACTAAAAAGCTGCAGGCAGGTGAGTTTGATCAAAGCTGTATAATAGTAATTTATGACTGTTGGTTGTTGGCTGTACGAACATGATCCACGCTATAAGCCAGGTCACACTGTAGGATCTGAGTTATCATTAATGTGAGACTATACAACAGTCAAGACGCATTAAACATTAATGCACACAAAAGAAGAGTACATCATCAATCCGTTACGTGTTTACACTGCATTTAAATGCAGTGGCTAGCAAACAAAAACAATCTCTAAAAAACTGGAAAAACACAATGAATTGTGTGTGTAGAGCAAGTGGTGGTTTGTAGCAAGTGGTGGTTTGTAGTTGTCTCACTAATCAGACTAATCAGGTTCTGCGCTGTTATTGTTTTTTTTATTTGGCGGTTGTTGTAGGAGAACTCGTACTGCAGGACTGTGCCTCAAAACTTCTGACACTGCCAGAATTTTATCTGAGGTAAAATTTGATCGAAAAGGTCATTAATCGGCTGTCTGCAAACATGTCAAACTAGCGATCAGAGGATCAGTGTATTCACATCATTTGTCTCAGACAGCCAATTTGTGGTCAAAATTGTACAGTGGGCTTAGGTCCACTTTTTTATGCCCTTCCCTCTGTAACTTTCCTCTGTCTCGTTCACTCCGATGTACATCAGAAGCCGTTCATTGCTCTAAGCCCTTGATCACTTGTAATCTGCTATGGAGCCCGCCGTACGAGTTGCTTTTGTGACGTCACAATCATGTTGCATTGTGGTCTACGGATCTGCCTGAAGTGTACATATGAGTAGACTTGCTCCCTCTTTTAAAATCGAGGGGTTGAGGGTCTGTCCAAATTAAACTTCCCTCGTCAAATTGACGAAGTCGAATGCACTTCAAAATGGTGGTGGGGAAGTGCTTAGGGAAGTTTGCAAGGGTAAGTCTAAAAGTGAAGTCAAATGGAGCCCGAGTTAGAGCTAAACTCTGCAGGAAAGTGGATTTTAAGAGCCAGAGTTGATCAGACCTGCTCCACCATCTCATTTCTATTCTAAGCTACTCTATCCAATACTGAATTCATTGACTCAAGACCGAGCCCTTCATTCAAGGACTGCAAGACAAATTTGTTTAGCATCATTTATCAAGACTTAGATAGGCTGTTTTGTGTGTGTGTGTGTGTGTGTGTGTGTGTGTGTGTGTGTGTGTGTGTGTGTGTGTGTGTGTACAATAGACAAATAACACATGTTTATGCCTGGGAGACATTACTAACCCCCTAGAGAGTGTATTGAGGAAGGGAACATGAATCCAGTCACTCCCATCTTCAGCATCAGCCTTTTAAGAGTTTGTTTCAATCTCTCTACATGTTATAGACTGAGGTGTGCAGCTTACTCAGGTCCCCCATTACCTGAGAAACAAAAAAAAAGCTCTGGTCTTTCAGGATGTCCTTGGGATGCCTGTGTAATATTTTGGGAGTTTGCTGTTCTGAGGGGAAGCGTCTCTGGATACCTGGTCCACAATGAGTAGGGCTCGCTGGAGAGCCACAGAGTACAGAACACCATTCTGTCATTAAGAAAAGAGAGGTGAGCCAACCGGGACGTTGTTGCTTTACTTCAATTATTTTTAATTTGTCCCCAACAATGCATGAGCTTATCATCCTTTTTCTGCTCCCTTTGAAATATACCACCAAATATAATTTTCTGAAAGCAATCAGAATAAATGTTGGGAGTTGCTGCCTACGTTTACATGCAACCAAACAATCAGATTGACGACTCAATCGGACTGAAAAGACTTCATGTAAACACCTTAATCGATCTGATGAGCTCGACCCCAATGCGATTTTGATCGGATTGAAAGGGGAGGTGTATTCCTTTTCTAATCCAATTGAAGACTAAAAATGTTATTTTTTTGTTAAATTTTTCTTTATTAATTTTCTTTATAATTTCATAATGTGTTTTGTGAAGTCAGACTATGTTTGTACTTGTGTGCAGAGAGCTGGTAGAGTTATATTTTGCTTAGAGGTATGCAATGTTCACTTTCCAATGATACTACACATGTGTACAGTTGGTATGCTCTTTGCAAGAAAAGGAATGTTTCAACTGATGCAAATGTACCATTTGTATACCACTAATGTATTAATGTATACACAGAGGATAGTGGATTGTACCATGTGAAAGCATGAGGTATATATTCCAGTTTTAAACATAAGCAACATGTTTTGCTACCTTACAAGGAAGCTGTAAGTCTCTCTGTAATGTACAGTATATAAGCTCAGTCTTACTGTGCCACCTCAGAGAAACATAAAGGCATGAGGGCGTGAGAGGAGAAACATAGAGATGATGGGGTAAGGAAGGAGAAACCCAGAGAAACCATTTACAGCTAGCATGATGGGGAGAGAAGATAGAGAAATGGGGAACAGAGAAATCTGGAATGAAGACCTCTCATGTAGCCTTATATTCCTATATGCCTGTTTCTCTCTGTCTGACACATGATACATAATAAATAGAGATCTCTTGGCAAAAGTAACTGGTGTTGCTTCCGTAATTCAACCATAATGGGGGAAACCATGATTTTTAAATCTACACCAATCCAGAGAACATGTAAACACTCGATCGGATTGAAAACTGAAATCGAAAGGACTGTGCATGTGCAATGACGTAGAAATAGCGTAATGATGTATGGCGCGCTGAACGAGCTGTTGTTCCTGTTGAATAAAGTGTCGTATAAACGAGTGTCTCGTCCTCCTATAATCCTCCTTTCTCTGCGTGTGTGAAGTGGAGCAGGACAACGTCCCACCAGTGCTGGCTTCAGACTCTCATCCACACACGACTGGTTTTGGCAGTTTTTACTGCGTGATCAATATAAGCAGCGGCACAATGGTTCATATGCTCATTATCTCCAAATTATGACCAGAAATGGATAAATATCAAGTCTGCTGTTTAAAACAAATGAAGAACCAATGCAGAAGAAGTTATTAAGCGCAAACAGCAGGAAAATATATTTGTGCAATGTGCGCATATCAAAAAATATATTCCGATTTGAAGCTTGTGACATATAAACCCGATCACATGTTCAGCGTTAATGTAAACACTACGTTCAGATTCATCAATCGGAATGAATTCAGTCCGATTGAAGCTAAAGTTGTGCATGTAAACGTATCCATTGTGTCTTGGATGTGTTCGATTCCCAGGGAGAGCAAGTACTGATAAAATGTGTAACCTTGAATGCGATGTAAGTCACTTTGGATAAAAGTGTCTGCCAAATGTAAAATGTTAACCCAACCATTGCGTCTCTCTCAAAGGCTTCCTCCTCACTGGATGGGCCTTTTTGGTAACCCAGCTGTTTCCAAAGCCCTTTATCTGATTCAAAATATTCCTAGCTGGTGAAACCACCTGACCTTGTGGACAGGAGCTTGTCAGTCATTGACACAAACCTCTTCCATCACTTGTGCAAGACACCTCTGGTTTAAATCTGTGGCATGCAGGGGTCCTTTCCGAGGTAAATCAGAGTCTTCTTTCTCAGTTCTCCGGCATAGGCATCATTGTGTGTGAGGAATCATAGGATTATGCAACTTCAAGGGACTAGGTTGCTCATGGAGGGTCGATATTTCGGCAACCGGATCTCATGTGCGGCTCGAATATCGAGGGTGAACCCCAGATCAAACATACGTGCCAAAAGTGGCAGAACCCTTCAAAATAGAGACAAACCCATGATCTACAGCCAGTGTCAACTCCTTTAAGATTTACTGACTGGTGCTCAGCAGAAAATAATTTCCTCTTCAGAGGGTCCAAGGTGGAAGAGGTGCCGCCACTTTCAGCCTCACTGATCTGACCTTGTGGTTTGAGTGATTTTGCCACACAGCCAGTTGCTCAGAGACCATCGCGAGCTGTTGGAGTCAGTCAGGGAATAAAGGCCCGTTCAGACCAGTAAAGATAAATATAAGGATAACTACAACCATAACTATATTAGTATTCACTAATATATTATTATAAACGAGCGCTACAGTTTTGTTGTTTTGCATTGCATTGCATTGTAAGAAAAACAATTGAAAAATGTGCTGGTAATTTTCCGCCAGGACATTATCTGTTAAAACACAACACAATGTAATGCAAAGCATAACTCAAAACACAGGTAAAACACCTGTGAAATTTCAATATGGGAAATTCCTTCATATTTACACAATACATTGCACCCAATTTTTACAGATTTTTCTTAGTGTGCAGTTAATGATTAGTTTTGCATTAATTATGAAACTGTATATTCTTAATAGTTCTTGTAGAAGCAAGATAAAATGACATGGTTGCTTTAGCATATGTGTTTTTATCTCACATTTGCTTTTCTTAACACTACCGGTGAGGTTTAGTGTAGGTACTTTCTTTTCAAACATCATTTTTTGCCAGATTCACATTCATCTTTTTCAGACAGAATGAAACACTTTTTCACTTCGAAAGTGCCATGAAACATGCAGAAATGTCACCACAAGCATGCTTTTCTAACAGCTTTCAGTAAGGTTATGAATGTGTCTGCCTCATGCAAGCTCTTACAGGGCTCGTACTCTGATGATCGTACGGGACAGATATAATAGCACAGTGTGCACCTGGTTTCAGTATTCCCTCCTGACGTGCCTCAGGTGTGCCTGATTCCTCCAGTGACCCGGGTGACACTGGCATGTTGCACAGAACCACACACCTCTTTCTGAGAGAAGATAGATTTGACTTCAGACATTGAGGCAAAACCAGAAATAGACTGTAGGGTTACAGTCAGAAATCACATTGGCATTTAGGGGTCATTTACACAACACCATTTGGTTACACTTTATTTTAAGGTGTCATTGTTACAGTGTAATTATATATTTAAGTACTGAGTAATATACAGTAACTACATGTACTTACTATAGGGTTAGGGTAGGATTAGGATTTGGTTGAGGGTTAGTTGCATGTAATTATGCATAATTTACTGTTATTACTATGGTAAGTACATGTAACATATGTAACAAAGACACTGTAAAATAAAGTGTTACCCACCATTTTTCAACTAAACATTTTCATGCATTTTAGCCGATCGTATTACACGACAAAAGCATTTTGGGGGCCTGCAAATGCAAACTTCTAAAAGCTTGTTTCAAAGTGCAAATTTTACTAAACAATACCGTTTATTGTCTCAGTGTAAACTACAAAATCGTGAATTTGTTCAAATGCTACGTATTACGTGTTCAGTGTATAGGCATGTAGTGTTTCTTTACAAAGTACAAGTACTGGCATGGCAGCAGAATACAGCGATTTTAGCCGTTTTCGCAGATCCATGTGAACGGGGATCATTTTGACAACACATTCATCTATTCTCAAAATAAAAAAATAAAAAAAAGCAAATATGTTTATATTAATGTTTTTAGTGCATCGTTGTCATGCAAACATAACCTCAGTTAGAGAGAGCGGAGCACAACCTAACGTTACTAAATAATGTTTTTTGACTCTCAGTTTGTGTAAAACTACTTAGGGTAGAGTATTTATTTTATTCTTTTCACATTCATTTCACACGTCTACAGTTATGTGGTTTTGTTTCATTAATACAGTGTATACTTTTTTCTTGATTCATCAACCCCAAAATAATGGAAGTGAAATGTGACAACATGCCCCATATGACAGCTTAAAATGTTATCTGATCTAATCAAAAAATATACAAGACAAACTAAAATATTTTCTCAGTAAAATACAATTATTAACTTTTTAATGTACAATAATGTCATTTTTAATAATTAAAAATAAACACATTTCTGAGTTTGACAACAAACACACCGGAAAACACAGCTATACAGCATAGGTCAAAATGTAATAATAATTAATAATTTCTGAACATTGACTCTCAGTCTTTATTCACCTTTTTCTCATGGTTTCTCAATAGAATTAATGAAAGTATAGATTCTAATATCATAGTTCTAATAGGGGGACATTGTAATTCAGTGTGACAACATGCCCCGCCTGCGCTACTGGGATTTAAACCCGGCTCTAAAGAACTATCTCAACTGTTAAATAACAGATTGGAGATTAAACTAATATCAGATTTGTCCAATTTTACAAACAACACAAAAAACAGAGATGAAATTTAACTTAAGAAATTTACTTTTGCTATGGTTAATTAAATGTTCACTGATATCTTCCAAAGATTTCTGAATTTTGGTGCATGTTTTTCTCTATATAGTGTTGAAATGGCAACTAGTAAATACACTCAGTTTCCTCATGCTAGCATGTGTGGAAGTGTTTAAAACAAGTGTGTTACAACTAGCCCTGCGTTAGTGTGTGCCCCGCTCACTCCTACTCTCTTTGTCTTGCCGGTAGAAGCCGATGAAGGCCTCTCGGGTGATTCGCTCTTGCCAGCAGACTTTATTAAAGTTTTGAACAAATAGAAGTGGAGGAAGTGAGAAAGAATAAAAAAAAAGAAAAAGTACAATTGTCTTTCACCAGCTGTTTATTCCTTCTGTATGTATTTTGTTGTGTACTTAGAGATGCTGTAATTTCCCTCTGTAAGTGAAGATTGCTGAACAAAATTACACCCATGAACTTTTGACTTTTTTTTTATATTTGTGTGAAATAAAGAACTTGGCATTAGGCATTGAAAAGCAGCTCACATTCAGCTTTCACCAAAAGTTGTTTGTTAGTTGTCCTTGACCAAAACATTGAAGCTCCAAAAAGCACATAAAAGCAAGATTGGGCTTGTAACTGCTTTTTCACTGAACTCCTTGCCATTGCAGTTTCTGGTTATAGTTATGATTTCAAGCTCGATTATGCACATTCCCTAGCATTCGACTCATACTAGAAGGTGCTAGTAAGTGTAATCGAGCATGAAATCATTGCCAAAGAGACTGCTGATGTCAGGAATTATATTAAAAAAAGGTGTTATATTTTAGTCTGAAAAAGTCATTTGCACATACAGTCCAGATCCTGGGTTTGGTTCACCATAATCACCAGATCCTGGGTTTGGTTCACCATAATCACCAGATCCTGGGTTTGGCTCACCATAATCACCAGATCCTGGGTTTGGTTCACCATAATCACCAGATCCTGGGTTTGGTTCACCATAATCACCAGATCCTGGGTTTGGTTCACCATAATCAAATCAAATACAAAATGATTTGATGGGTCATAATCACTCATGAAGCATAAAAGCAAATTACAACATCTTTACTGTATTTTTATCAAAAGCGCATGGACATATACGGATAAAATGGTAACACTATTTCGATGATCCATTGTAGATATTCTACAGTAACTTTGCAACTACATGTCAACTAATTCTACTAACTCTAACCTAACATTTTACTAATAGTCTAATGAGAGTTAGTTGACATGTAGTTGCAAAGTTACTTATAGTTAGTAGAATGTCTAAAGCGGACCATCGAAATAAAGTGTAACCAATAAAACTTAAGTATTTTGTTATATGTAAAAAATATATATATAATAATAATAATAATAATATATCAATTCATTGTGGGTGTGTGCAGCTCATTGTTAATAAACATTGTTAATTGTACAAAATGGCAGAATGAATGAATGAATGAATGAATGCATGTATAGATACATAAATACATGAATACATAAGGCACATGTCTATTTCCACAAAGTCACTCCAGCTCCAGTTCTTCTCTATATCAGTGTCAGTGTTCCTGAACTCCTGAAACGCCTCCATTGTAGTCTTGAGTTTCTTCCATGAACGAACACGTCACAATATTCCTCATTATAATAATTCATACGCAGAATAAAGGGGCGGGGCCTGGTTTAGTTAGTAGTGTGTTAAACTGGCAGTTATGGTAAGGTGCAGGACATTTCCCAAACACACTCGAAGCGCTCGACCAATCACAACACATTGCTCCAGCCGACCAATCAGAGCACAGTGTGCTTTTCAGAAGGAGGGGCTTCATAGAGACAGGAAGTAAACAGAGTGTTTCTGACAGACTGGGAAGAGAGGAGCCGCAACAATGGAGAATATGAGGAAAATAATCAACATTCAAGCAGGAAAACCTGTTCTAGTAGAGCCTGAAAACATCATCAAGACTTTAAAAAACAATATAACTTTAAGTTAGGGAGATTTATGGGGAATGTTGAATTTGAATTTAAGTTGAATTAACAAACATCACAAGTGAAGTGCAATAGTACATCCTTTCCTCACTGAAACTGGGAGTCAGTTGCGTGTTATAATTGTGGAAGATATTCCAGGAGATTGGGGTTAATGAGGTTCTTCGCTCAAGAGACTCACTGAAGAACCTTTAAGTATGAACACACGTACACTCTCAAAACTAGTCTAGCCTAGTCTCAAAACAGTTCACCGACCCCATCACTCAAAGCACATGTAATTTCCCATTGTGGAATCCTCGACCTCAGAAACGATCAGCTTGACAGATAAGGACAGTGGCGGTACATCACACCGATCCAAACTGGTGCTGGCCGGCCCAGTGCACGAGGTTAAAAACACTGGAAGAGAGACAGTGAGTGTGTGGTGGATTGTAATGAGAGAAACACAAGACGTGTGGGCTGGAGAGGGCCCGGGTCCCCTGGCAGAGATAGATGGAGTGAGAGACACTCGGTTTACTGAAGCAAGGGAACAGGTCTGAAATCGAGCCATCAATCTCACACACCATCACAACAGATTTAATTAACACCGTAAGTGCATCAGCTGACAGTAATAAAGTACAGCAAATATGTTGCATCTGTATGCGATCTGTATTCTGATAGATGATGATGATGTTACAAATGTATGGAAGCTTGTTTCCGCCATAAAAAAAAAAAAAAGGTAATTGTGACATACAGTATACAGTAATAATAAAAGTGGGAACCCCCTTCCTTTCAATTTGGACATTTTCAAATATTTTATTTTTATTTGTATGTGATTAATTCATTGTCAAATACT